>NC_045967.1:59438612-59641112 GCF_010909765.2 Amblyraja radiata
CATTATACTGCATCTGCCATGTATTTGCCCACTCACCCAGCCTATCCAAGTCACCTTGCAGCCTCCTAGCATCCTCCTCACAGCTAACACTGCCCCCCAGCTTCGTGTCATCTGCAAACTTGGAGATGTTGCATTCAATTCCCTCGTCCAAATCATTAATGTATATCGTAAATAGCTGGGGTCCCAGCACTGAGCCTTGCGGTACCCTACTAGTCACTGCCTGCCATTGTGAATAGGACCCGTTTACTCCTACTCTTTGCTTCCTGTCTGCCAGCCAGTTCTCTATCCATATCAATACTGAACCCCCAATACCGTGTGCTTTAAGTTTGTATAATAATCTCTTATGTGGGAGCTTGTCGAAAGCCTTCTGAAAGTCCAGATATAACACATCCACTGGTTCTCCCTTATCCACTCTACTAGTTACATCCTCGAAAAATTCTATAAGATTTGTCAGACATGATTTACCTTTCATAAATCCATGCTGACTTTGTCAAATGATTTCACCTCTTTCCAAATGTGCTGCTATCCCATCTTTAATAACTGATTCTAGCAGTTTCCCCACTACCGACGTTAGACTAACTGGTCTGTAATTCCCCGTTTTCTCTCTCCCTCCCTTTTCAAAAAGTGGGGTTACATTAGCTACCCTCCAATCCTCAGGAACTACTCCAAAATCTAAAGAGTTTTGAAAAATTATCACTAATGCATCCACTATTTCTGGGGCTACTTCCTTAAGTACTCTGGGCTGCAGCCTATCTGGCCCTGGGGATTTATCGGCCTTTAAGATGGTTGTGAACGATTGCAGCAGGATCTGGATCGATTGGCCAGGTGGGCGGAGGAATAGTTGATGGAATTTAAGTGTGAGTTGTTGCATTTTGGGATGTCGGACAGGAACTGAGATAGTTGTTTTGGAGCTAATGAGGAATGATTAAAAGTGCTTAAGAAGGAACTGCAGATGCTGGAAAATTGAAGGTAGACAAAAGTGCTGGAGAAACTCAGCGGGTGCAGCAGCATCTTTGGAGCGATGGAAATAGGCAACGTTTCGGGCCGAAACCCTTCTTCAGACACTTCTTCATATTAAAGGTGTGCTCAGCTAAGCTTCAATGGACAATGTTAAAAAGCACAGAGAAAGCCAGAACTCTTGGTGTAATCATGGACTCAGACCTGAATTTCAACAGCCAATTTAATACAATTACAACGTCAGCCTAATATCACCTTAAGAATATATCAAAGGTTTAAAGACTTATAGTTCAGCAGGATTTGGAAAAACATGTCCATGCATTTATCTTCAGTAGACTTGACGACTGTAACGCTGTCTTCACAGGTCTACCTAAAATATCGATTAGACAGCTGCAGCTGATTCAGAACATTGCTGCTCGAGTCCTCTCTAAGACCAAGAAAGTGGATCACATCACTCCAGTTTTTAGGTATTTTCACTGCCCCCCAGTCTGTCAAAGAATTGATTTCAAAATATTACTGTTGGTTTATAAAGCACTGAAAAATACATTTGTGATCTTCTGCTACATTATGGACCATCCAGACCCCCGAGCTCATCTGGGACACGTCTGCTTTCTGTCCCCAGAGTCAGAACTAAACATGGAGAAGCAGCGTTTAGTTTTTATGTACCACATATATGGAACAAACTTCCAGATACATGCAGGTCCGCTCCAACTCTCAGTTGTGTTAAATTGAGGTTGAAGACTTTTCTGTTTGACACTGTTTTAATTAAATTGTTTTTATTTTCTATTCTTTATAATGAACTGTTTATAATTGCGTTTGATTGCTTTTTAATGCTGTGTGTAAAGCACTTTGGATTGCTTTGTTGCTGAAATGTGCAATATGAATAAACTTGCTTGCTTGCTGCACGGTACATGGTCGGGCTCTGGGTGGTGCTGTAGAGCAGAGGGATCTAGGATTACAAGTGCATGGTTCCATGAAGGTTGTGTGGCAGGTAGATAAGGTGGTCAAAAAGAGGGGAAGCCAGAGGGCTGAGGGAGAGCTGAGAGGGGGAGGAGACAATAAGGGCTACCGGAAATTGGAGAAGTCAATGTTCATGCTCCGCTATAAGAGGTTTGGTTCATGCAGTTGGAGTACAGACTGCCCAAGCGAAATATGGGGTGCTGCTCCGGCAATGTTCGGTGGTGTCCACGCTGGCCATGGAGGAGGTCCAGGACAGAAAGGTCGGCTTCGGAATGGGAGGGGGAGTTGTGGTGCTGAGCCACCGGGATACAGATTGGTTATTGCGAACCGAGCGGAGGTGTTCGGCGAAACGATCGCCAAGCCGACTGGAAACTGTTAAAACACTCAGTGAGACAGGCAGCAGCCGCGGAGAGAATCAGTTATCAGTTTCTGAGTTATCTCTCTCCAGAGATGCTGCCTGTCCCGCTGAGTTACTCCAGCTTTTTGTGTCTATCTCTAAATTATCAAATCTGAGTGAAGTGTTGGATCCATGGGCTGCCTGGGCTGCTGAACGTTTCCAGCGTTTGATGTGATTTTTATTTCAGATCTCCAGTGCACTTGGTTTTCATTAACGGGATGAATTGAAGTGAGAGCTGGCAAAAGTGTTCACTGGGTTTGATCGACCAAGGCAGCAGTTGTGTGTGTGTGTGTGTGTGTGTGTGTGTGTGTGTGTGTGTGTGTGTGTGCAGGGCTGGCCTTTAGCCGATTGGACCGATTGCTCCCAATTGGTCCCCGCGCCTAAGGGGGCCCCGCGCTCGAGTAATCAAATCAATTGGAGCAAAGATCTTATAGCGCGCAAGATGGTCCACTCCTGCGTAATACAATGGACTGACGCGTAGTCCGCACCGGAGCGTAACCTCCGTCATTTCAGTAACCCCGACCCGACTTCAGTTATGCCTCTCGCAGCGTTGCGGCGGAACAGTTTAGGTGTTTTTAAATGTTTTAAATGTTTTTTATCATTTACATTATCAAACGGCGCATACGTTATACAGGGAGGAACTGCAGATGTTGGTTTAAACCGAAGACAGGTACAAAAGGCTGGAGTAAATCCGCGGATCAGGCAGCGTCTCTGGAGAGGACGAGGTGATATTTCGGGTCGACTTTTTCAATAGCTGCCATGAGGGGAGAAGCGCCGGCACCAAGAGCGAGCGAACGCGCGGACAGACGGACGAAAGCAACGTTCATAGAGCGGCATTGGTAGACATTTCGGGTCGAGACCCTTCTTCAGACTGACAGTCAAGGGAAACGGGAGATAACGGCATATCTTCCATTCATTTGTCCTTAGTACCGTCCATAGCTCTTGCTCCTCTTTCCCCTGAGTTAGTCTGAAGAAGGGTCTCGACCCGAAATGTCACCTACAAAGATCTTTGGTCACCTATTCCGCTCTATGATCATTGCTTTTGTCCGTCTGTCCGCGCGTTCGCTCACTCTTGGTGCCGGCGCTTCTCCCCTCAGCCTCCACCAAACAAACACACACACACACACACACACACACACACAGCATGTCCGGCAGATCGGTGCGGGCCGAGACCAGGAGCATCTTTGAGGAGCAGGGCGAAGGATGACACCAAACGGGTCATGGCAGCTAGCGAAAAAGTATGGAAATATTAAGGGGGAAATGAAAAAACCCCGAAGGAAATAGATGTTTACCAAACAAAAGTGGGGCCGGCGATCGCTCCGTGTCCGTGACGGGTGGAGATGGTTTGAGTTCCTCTTTCTCCTGACTCAGTCTGAAGACCAGTCTCGACCCGAAATATCACCTATTCCTTTTGTCCAGAAATGCCGCCCGACCCGTTGCATTTTTGTCTATCCTTTAATCTCTCAGTTTTGCTTTGAAATAATCTACTCTCGGCTCGGGTAGATCTACCCCGGGTGGAGGGGAGAGAGACAGTAGAGAGGTAGAGGGGGAAGAAAGGGATAGACGGGGAGGGGGGTGTGAGGGGGAATGGAGAAGGGGAGTTGCCCTCACGCTCCCGGGGCCGCTCTCCCGTCCATCCAGTCGCCGTGCTTCACGCACCCCACCACCCCAACTCTCCCCGGGAAGGCGCGGTGAACAACACAGCGAGGGGCGGGCTGGGGGATGCAGCAACATTTACAAACCTCGGCCTCAGCTCACGCCCGGACCCCGGCATCCGTTCCCGCCGCTGGCCCTCTCCTTCCCTTCCCTCCCTCCCTTCCTTTCTCTCCCTCCCTTCCCTTCTTCCCTCCCTTCTCTCCTTCCCTCCATCCTTCCGCTCTCTTTTCCCTTCTCTCCTTCCCTCCCTCCCTTCTTTCTCTCTTTCCCATCATCCCTTCTTTCTCTACTTCCCTCCCTCCCTTCTCTCCCACACACACACATCACGCACAGACAACTAACACACACACAACTAAGACACACACACACAAGTTCAAGTGAGTTTATTGTCATGTGTCCCTGTATAGGACAATGAAATTCTTGCTTTGCTTAAGCACACAGAAAATAGTAGGCATTTACTACAAACCAGATAAATGTGTCCATATACCATTATATAAATATATACACACGTGAATAAATAAACTGATAAAGTGCAAATAACAGAAAATGGGTTATTAATAATCAGAGTTTTGTCCGAGCCAGGTTTAATAGCCTGATGGCTGTGGGGAAGTAGCTTTTCCTGAACCTGGTTGTTGCAGTCTTCAGGCTCCTGTACCTTCTACCTGAAGGTAGCAGGGAGATGAGTGTGTGGCCAGGACGGTGTGGGTCTTTGATGATACTGCCAGCCTTTTTGAGGCAGCGACTGCGATAAATCCCCTCGATGGAAGGAAGGTCAGAGCCGATGATGGACTGGGCTGTGTTTACTACTTTTTGTAGTCTTTTCCTCTCCAGGGAGCTCAAGTTGCCGAACCAAGCCACGATGCAACCGGTCAGCATGCTCTCTACTGTGCACCTGTAGAAGTTAGAGAGAGTCTTCCTTGACAAACCGACTCTCCGTAATCTTCTCAGGAAGTAGAGGCGCTGGTGAGCTTTCTTCACAATTGCATTAGTGTTCCCGGACCAGGAAAGGTCTTCAGAGATGTGCATGCCCAGGAATTTGAAGCTCTTGACCCTTTCAACCATCGACCCGTTGATATAAATGGGGCTGTGGGTCCCCCTCCTACTCCTTCCAAAGTCCACAATCAGTTCTTTGGTATTGCTGGCGTTGAGGGCCAGGTTATTGCGTTGGCACCATAAGGATGGTTGCTCGATCTCTCTTCTATAATCTGACTCTACCCCATCAGTGATACGCCCCACAACAGTGGTGTCGTCAGCGAACTTGATGATGGAATTCGCACTGTGATTGGCTACGCAGTCATAGGTATAGAGTGAGTACAGCAGGGGGCTGAGCACGCAGCCTTGAGGTGCTCCACACACAACTAAGTTTAGATTGGGTAGAAGCCCAAAGGGTAGGATGGGGCTGATGCCTAAAATTAAATACCTGTACTGGTTTTTCACCAATAGTTACTGGTTTTCCAGGCATTAGTTTATTAAATTATTGTTTTTTACATTTCACAGTCACTAAAACAAGTGATATTGTAACTATGTACTTTTCAGAGGTGATCTAAACATGTGTGTGTGTGCGTGTGTGTGTGTAAAAATTGGGCACATTTCTAATTGCGATGTTCCCGCCTTTTGTTCCACATAAACTGCGACGTTCGAGTGTAAATTAACCTGCAGCAGAGAAAGCAAAAGCAGTCCGATAAAGGAAAGGTGTTTCCCAGAGACTGTGTTTACACAAGCAGCATTTAGCGAGTCAAAATGCTGCAGATCAGGTTTAAACCAAAAATAGACACAAAGTGATGGGGTTACCCAGCGGGTCAGGCAGCATCTGTGGAGAAAAGGAATGGGTGATGTTTCAGAAGTCGGGACCCTTCTTCAGACTGGGAGTAGGAGGTGCGGGAGGGAACTGGAGGGGGGGGGGGGGGGGGTGAAGAGTTGGAGGTAAGAAAAGAACAGGACATATCAGGGTACACAAAAATGCTGGAGAAACTCAGCGGGTGCAGCAGCATCTATGGAGCTAAGGAAATAGGTGACGTTTCGAGCCGAAACCCTTCTTCAGACTGAAGGACATATCAGGGCTCGTAACAAATGAGCTCAGTGCCCATTGTGTGCCGGGAAAGGTGTGATCTGAAGGGAAACAATGTGAACTATGGAGCTGATGAAACAACTAGGGTGGAGGATGGGGGGAGCGAAGGTGAGAGGAATGTTCGTAGGTTAATTTTAAAGTCTAATTCCTTTATTCTGCAGATGCAACTTGTTCATGAGAATCACGGGGAGATTCAAAGCAAGTTACTGTCACAGGGTTTTATCCCAACACAACTAGAGAGCAGTCCTGAACTACTATCTATCTCTCCCGGGGCCCTCTGACTATCTTTGATCAGACATTACTGGCTTTACCTTGCACTAGACGTTATTCCCTTATCGTGTATCTGTACATTGTAAATGGCTCAATTACAATAATGGATTGTCTTTCCGCTGACTGGATAGCCACACAACAAAAGCGTTTCACTGTACCTCTGTACACGTGATAATAAACTAAACTGAACTGAACTGAATTAAGCTGGAAAGAGCGCAGAAAAGATTTACGGGAATGTTTCCAGGACTCGAAGACGAGGTCTGGTGAGAGGTTGGGCAGACTAAGACTTTATTCCTTGGAGAGCAGGAGGATGAGGGGTGATCTGAATAATGTGTATAACATCATGAGGGAAATTGAGGGTGAATACACAGTCTCTTACCCATGGTAGAGGCTTAGGGTTAAAGTGAGGGAGGAAAGATTCCATTGGAACACGAGGGGCAACTTTTTTACTCACAGGGTGGCGGGTCTGTGCAACGAGCTACCAGAGGAACTAAATGAAGCAGCTACTATATCAACATCTAAAATACATTTGGACAGTGGCATGGATGGAAAAGGTTTATAAAGGTATGGGCCAATTGTGAACAAGTGGGACTAGCTTAGATGGGGCATTGTGTTGGCACGGATCAGTTGGGCCAAATGACGTACATTGATTAAGAGGGATATACTTTGCTGCCTTACATACACCTCTGCTACAGAAAGAACCACCAACAACTTATCTGCTTTCCTCTAGGAGAACACACACAACTGAAGACAAGGAGGAGCCCCGGTGCCCAGACCACTCTCCCCCGGGCAGTGCTGGGACCACTGGATCATCACACAGGCGATACAAGGACAGTCCGAGAAGGAGAATGGAAAATGCCAGCTCCAGGTATGTCCGGATACATCACATAGAAACATAGAAATTAGGTGCAGGAGTAGGCCATTCGGCCCTTCGAGCCTGCACCGCCATTCAATATGATCATGGCTGATCATCCAACTCAGTATCCTGTACCTGATTTCTCTCCATACCCCCTGATCCCTTTCGCCACAAGGGCCACATCTAACTCCCTCTTAAATATAGATAAATGAACTGGCCTCAACTACATTATGTGGCAGATAATTCCAGAGATTCACCACTCTCTGTGTAAAAAACGTGTTTCTGATCTCCGTCCTAAAAGATTTCCCCTTTATCCTTAAACTGTGTCCCTTTGTTCTGGACTTCCCCAACAATGGGAACAATCTTCCTGCATCTAGCCTGTCCAACCCCTTAAGAATGTTGTAAGTTTCTATAAGATCCCCCCTCTATCTTCTAAATTCTAGCGAGTACAAGCCGAGTCTATCCAGTCTTTCTTCATATGAAAGTCCTGACATCCCAGGAATCAGTCTGGTGAACCTTCTCTGTACTCCCTCTGTGGCAAGAATGTCTTTTCTCAGATTAGGAGCCCAAAACTGTACGCAATACTCCAGGTGTGGTCTCATCTTTTGCTATGAATACTAACATATCACTCGCTTTCTTCACTGCCTGCTGCACCTGCATGCCTACTTTTAATGACTGGTGTACGATGACACCCAGGTCTCGTTGCTTCTCCCCTTTTCCTAATCGGCCACCATTCAGATAATAGTCTACTTTCCTGTTTTTGCCACCAAAGTGGATAATCTCACATTTATCCACATTATACTGCATCTGCCATGCATTTGCCCACTCACCCAGCCTATCCAAGTCACCTTGCAGCCTCCTAGCATCCTCCTCGCAGCTAACACTGCCCCCCAGCTTCGTGTCATCCGCAAACTTGGAGATGTTGCATTCAATTCCCTCGTCCAAATCATTAATGTATATCGTAAATAGCTGGGGTCCCAGCACTGAGCCTTGCGGTACCCCACTAGTCACTGCCTGCCATTGTGGAAAGGACCCGTTTACTCCTACTCTTTGCTTCCTGTCTGCCAGCCAGTTCTCTGAACCCCCAATACCCTGTGCTTTAAGTTTATATACTAATCCCTTATGTGGGACCTTGTCGAAAGCCTTCTGAAAGTCCAGATATAACACATCCACTGGTTCTCCCTTATCCACTCTACTAGTTACATCCTCGAAAAATTCTATAAGATTCGTCAGACATTATTTACCTTTCATAAATCCACGCTGACTTTGTTCGATGATTTCACCACTTTCCAAATGTGCTGCTATCCCATCTTTAATAACTGATTCTAGCAGTTTCCCCACTACCGACGTTAGACTAACTGGTCTGTAATTCCCCGTTTTCTCTCCCCCTCCCTTTCTAAAAGTGGGGTTACATTAGCTACCCTCCACTGCTCAGGAACTACTCCAGAATCTAAAGAGTTTTGAAAAATTGTCACTAATGTCCTGTCTATGCATTTCCCTCTCCCCTGACTTCAATCTGAGGAAGGGTCTTGACCTGAAACGGTACCCATTCCTTCTATTCAAAGATACTGCCTGGCCCACTGAGTTTTCCCCGTGATGTATTCAATCCATTGCCGGTGACCGCAGACAGGGCGGCACGGTGGTGCAGCGGTAGAGTTGTTAATGCCCCTGTAACACTTCGGAAACCTGAACGGAAATCTCTGGAGACTCTGCGCCCTACCCAAGGCTTCCTGGGGGTTGCTGGTGGTTGCCGGAGGTTGCAGGTGGTTGCCGGAGGTTGCAGGTAGTGAAAGGAGGTAGGGAGAGTGACAACAACCTCCGGGATGCGCGCGGAAACCTTGGGTGGGGCGCAGAGTCTCCAGAGGTTTCCGTTCAGGTTTCCGTTCAGGTTTCCTAAGTGGGACAGGGGCATTACTTACAGCGCTAGCAGCACCAGAGACCAAGGTTGGATCCCGACTACGGGTGCTGTCTGTACGGAGTTCTCCCTGTGACCTGCGTTGTTAGATATTGTCCCTCAGCAGTCTCTGTTTCCGCACTGCCTTGGCCTCACAGACCGTTAACTCCCGGGTCTGAGTGGCTGACTCGCCGGGCGGGTAAAGAGTAAAGTCAGACAAATGTACTGGAGAAACTCACCGGGTGCGGCAGCATCTGTGGAGCGAGGGAATTAGGCAACGTTTCGGGCCGAAACCCTTCTTCAGACTGATGTAGGGAGGGGGTGGGGGAGTGAGAAGAGGGGGGGGGGGGGGGGGGGAGGAGGGGGGGGGGGGGGGGGGGGGGGGGGGAGAAGAAAGGAAGAGGATGAGCCAGAGGGCTGAGGGAGAGCTGAGAGGGGGAGGAGACAATAAGGGCTACCGGAAATTGGAGAAGTCAATGTTCATGCTCCGCTATAAGAGGTTTGGTTCATGCAGTTGGAGTACAGACTGCCCAAGCGAAATATGGGGTGCTGCTCCTGCAATGTTCCGTGTTGTCCACTCTGGCCATGGCCAAATACAGATTGGTTATTGCGAACCGAGCGGAGGTGTTCGGCAAAACGATCGCCAAGCCGACTGGAAACTGTTCAAAACACGCATTGAGACAAGCAGCAGCGGCGGAGAGAATCAGTTATCAGTTTCTGAGTTATCTCTCTCCAGAGATGCTGCCTGTCCCGCTGAGTTGAAGTGAGAGTTGGCAAAAGTGTTCACTGGGTTTGATCGACGTGTGTGTGTGTGTGTGTGTGTGTGTGTGTGTGTGTGTGTGTGTGTGTGTGTGTGTGTGTGTGTGTGTGTGTCCTTTAGCCCATTGGACCGATTGGTCCCCGCGCCTCAGGGGGCCCCGCGCTCGAGTAATCAAATCAATTGGAGCAATGATCTTATAGAGCGCAAGATGGTCCACTCCTGCGAAATACACTGGACTGACGCGTAGCGCGTAGTCCGCACCGGCGCGTGACCTCCGTCATTTCAGTAACCCCGACCCGACTTCAGTTATGCCTCTCGCAGCGTTGCGGCGGAACAGTTTAGGTGTTTTTAAATGTTTTAAAACGGCACATACCTTGTACACGGAGGAACTGCAGATGTTGGTTTAAACCGAAGACAGACACTATATCCCTTGCTCCTCTTTCCCCCGAGTCAGTCTGAAGAAGGGTCTCGACCCGTGTTGTCACCTACAAAGATCTTTGGTCACCTATTCCGCTCTATGATCGTTGCTTGTGTTCGTCTGTCCGCGCGTTCGCTCACTCTTGGTGCCGGCGCTTCTCCCCTCAGCCTCCGCCAAACACACACACACACACACACACACACACACACAGCATGTCCGGCAGATCGGTGCGGGCCGAGACCAGGAACAGCTACGAGGAGCAGGGCGAAGGATGACATCAAACGGGTCATGGCAGCTATCGAAAAAGTATGGAAATGTTAAGGGGGAAATTTAAAAAACCCCCGAAGGAAATAGATGTTTACCAAAAAAAAGGTGGGACCGGCGATCGCTCCGTGTCCGTGACGGGGGGAAGGGGGGAGACGGTTTGGGTTCCTCTTTCTCCTGACTCAGTCTGAAGACCAGTCTCGACCCGAAATGTCTCCTATTCCTTTTGTCCAGAAATGCCGCCCGAGCCGCTGCATTTTTGTCTATCCTTTAATCTCTCAACTTTGGGGGGAGAGGGAGAGACGGGGAGGGGGGTGTGAGGAGGAATGGAGAAGGGGAGGTGCCCTCACGCTCCCGGTATAGAGGTATAATAAACTTTATTTGTATTTCAATGATTCTACAGACCTTGGCTGGGAACCTGGGGCTCGGCGTGTGCGTGCGTGTGTGTGTGCGAATTGGACACGTTTCTAATTGCGATTTTCCCATCTTTTGTTCCACATAAACTGCGACGTTCGAGTGGAAATTAACCTGCAGCAGAGAAAGTAAATGTAGTCCGATAAAGGATAGGTGTTTCCCAGAGACTGTGTTTACACAAGCAGCATTTAGGGAGGAAGAAACACAATGCTGCAGATCAGGTTTAATCGACGAATAGATACATAGATACATAGAAAATAGGTGCAGGAGTAGGCCATTCGGCCCTTCGAGCCTGCACCGCCATTCAACATGATCATGGCTGATCATCCAACTCAGTATCCCGTACCTGCCTTCTCTCCAAACCCCCTGATCCCTTTAGCCACAAGGGCCACATCGAACTCCCTCTTAAATATAGCCAATGGACTGGCCTCAACGACCCTCTGTGGCAGAGAGTTCCACAGATTCACCACTCTCTGTGTGAAAAATGTTTTTCTCATCGAAGTCTTAAAGGATTTACCCCTTATCCTTAAGCTGTGACCCCTTGTCCTGGACGTCCCCAACCTCGGGAACAAAGTGATGGGGTCACAGAACGGGTCAGGCAGCATCTGTGGAGAAAAAGAATGGGTGACGTTGCAGAAGTCGGGACCCTTCTTCAGACTGAGAGTAGGAGGTGGGGGAGGGAACTGGAGCGGGGTGTGGGTGGGTGTGAAGAGTTGGAGGTGAGAAAAGACCAGGACATATCAGGGCTCGTAACAAATCAGGGCGGTGCCCATTGTATGCCGGGAAAGGTGTGATCTGAAGGGAAACAAAGTGAACTATGGAGCTGATGAAACAACCAGGGTGGAGGATGGGGGGAGCGAAGGTGAGAGGAATGTTCGTAGGTTAATTTTAAAGTCTAATTACTTTATTCTGCAGATGCAACTTGTTCCTGAGAATCACTGGGAGATTCAAAGCAAGTTATTGTCAGAGGGTTTTATCCCAACACAACTAGAGAGCAGTCCTGAACTACTATCTACCTCTCCCGGGGCCCTCTGACTATCTTTGATCATACTTTACTGGTTTTACCTTGCACTAGACGTTATTCCCTTATCGTGTATCTGTACATTGTAAATGGTTCAATTACAATAATGGATTGTCTTCCCGCTGACAGGATAGCCACACAACAAAAGCTTTTCACTGTACCTCGGTACACGTGATAATAAACTAAACTGAACTGAACTGAATTAAGCTGGAAAGAGTGCAGAGAAGATTTACGGGAATGTTTCCAGGACTCGAAGACGAGCTCTGGGGAGAGGTTGGGCAGGCTAAGACTTTATTCCTTGGAGCGCAGGAGAAATAGGGGTGATCTGAAAGATGTGTATAACATCATGAGGGAAATTGAGGGTGACTCCACAGTCTCTTACCCGTGGTAGAGGCTTAGGGTTAAAGTGAGGGAGGAAAGATTCCATTGGAACATGAGGGGCAACTTTTTTACTCAGAGGGTGGCGGGTCTGTGCAACGAGCTACCAGAGGAACAAAATGAAGCAGGTGCTATATCAACATCTGAAATATATTTGGACAGTGGCATGGAATGAAAAGGTTTATAAAGGTATGGGCCAATTGTGAACAAGTGGGACTAGTATAGATGGGGCATTGTGTCGGCACGGACCAGTTGGGCCAAATGACGTATATTGATTAAGAGGGATATACTTTGCAGCCTTACTGCCTTTGCTACAGAAAGAACCACCAGCAACCTCTCTGCTTTCCTCTAGGAGAACACACACAACTGAAGACAAGGAGGAGCCCCGGTGCCCAGACCTCTCCCCCCCGGGCAGTGCTGGGACCACTGGATCATCACACAGGCGAGACAAGGACAGTCAGAGAAGGAGAATGGAAAATGCCAGCTCCCGGTATGTCTGTGTACATCACATAGAAACATAGAAATTAGGTGCAGGAGTAGGCCATTCGGCCCTTCGAGGCTGCACCGCCATCCAATACGATCATGGCTGATTATCCAACTCAGTATCCTGTACCTGCTTTCTCTTCATACCCCCTGATCCCTTTCGCCACAAGGGCCACATCTAACTCCCTCTTAAATATAGCCAATGAACTGGCCTCAACTACCTTATGTGGCAGCGAATTCCAGAGATTCACCACTCTCTGTGTAAAAAACGTGTTTCTCATCTCAGCCCTTTATCCTTAAACTGTGACCCCTTGTTCTGGACTTCCCCAACATCGGGAACAATCTTCCTGCATCTAGCCTGTCCAACCCCTTAAGAATGTTGTTAGTTTCTATAAGACCCCCCCTCAATCTTCTAAATTCTAGCGAGTACAAGCCGAGTCTATCCAGTCTTTCTTCGTATGAAAGTCCTGACATCCCAGGAATCAGTCTGGTGAACCTTCTCTGTACTACCTCTATGGCAAGAATGTCTTTCCTCAGATTAGGAGCCCAAAACTGTACGCCATACTCCTGGTGTGGTCTCACCAAGACCCTGTACAACTGCAGTACAACCTCCCTGCTCCTATACTCAAATTATTTTGCTATGAATGTTAACATAACATTTGCTTTCTTCACTGCCTGCTGCACCTGCGTGCCTACCTTCAATGACTGGTGAACCATGACTCCCAGGTCTCGTTGCGTCTCGCCTTTTCCTGATAGGCCACAATTCAGATAACAGTCTAATTTCCTGTTTTTGCCACAAAAGTGGATAACCTCACATTTATCCACTTTATACTGCATCTGCCATGTTTAGAGGGGTTTAACGGTTTCGAGATGTTTAGAGGGCTTCAGATGTGTTCAGGTGTGTTTAGATGGGCTGGAGGGGGTTTAGAGGTTTTCAGAGGGTCCCAGAGGTGTTTTGAGACGTTGTAAGCCCCCCCGTGAGAAATTGTATTTCTCTGAAATTGAAGATAGACATAAAACTGGAGTAACTCAGCAGGACAGGCAGCGCAGCGACTCTGGAGAGAAGACTCTTCTTCAGACTAAAGTGAACGCTCGGCGGTGAGAGTACTTGTGATTGTCTGAAGAAGGGTCTCGACCAGAAACGCAACCCTCTCCTCAGAGCCGCTGCCCGTCCTGCTGAGCCACCTTCAACTTCAGAGCCAAACAAAAACACAGAGTGCTGGAGGAACTCAGCGGGCCAGGCGGCTGCCTCACCCGCTGGGTTTCTCCAGCATTTTTGTTATAGAGGTTCATTTAAAAAAAAATCCGGGTGGCGAATAAAAAAAAAACTTTATTTAACAAAGAGAATTCGTATTACCGTACGAAATACGGAACATTAGTGCGCCCCCCCCCCTCCCCCCCTTAGGCGCGGGGCCCAATTGGGAGCAATCGGTCAAATCGGCTTAAGGCCGGCCCTGCGTTGCAGAAGTCGGGACCTTTCTTCAGACTGAGAGTAGGAGGTGGGGGAGGGAACTGGAGTGTGTGTGTGTGGCCGGTCTTTAGCCGATTGGACCGATTGCTCCCAATTGGGCCCCGCGCCTAAGGTGGCCCCGCGCTCGAGTAATCAAATCAATTGGAGCAAATATCTTATAGAGCGCAAGATGGTCCACTCCTGCGAAATGCAATGGACTGACGCGTAGCACGCACCGGAGCGTAACCTCCGTAATTTCAGTAACCCGGACCCGACTTCAGTTATGCCTCTAGCAGCGTTGCGGGGGAACAGTTTAGGTGTTTTTAAATGTTTTTTATCATTTACATTATCAAACGGCACATACCTTGTACAGGGAGCAACTGCAGATGTTGGTTTAAACCGAACACGGACACAAAAGGCTGAAGTAAATCAGCGGATCAGGCAGCATCTCTGGAGAGGACTAGGTGATGTTTCGGGTCGACTTTTTCAATAGCTGCCATGAGGGGAGAAGCGCCGGCACCAAGAGCGAGCGAACGCGTGGACAGACGGACGAAAGCAGCTTTCATAGAGCGGCATTGGTAGACATTTCTGGTCGAGACCCTTCTTCAGACTGGCAGTCAAGGGAAACGGGAGATATCGGCATATCTTCCATTCATTTGTCCTTACTACCGTCTATATCTCTTGCTCCTCTTTCCCCTGAGTCAGTCTGAATAGGGTTTCGATCCGAAATGTCACCTACAAAGATCTTTGGTCACCTATTCCGCTCTATGATTGTTGCTTTTGTTCGTCTGCCCGCGCGTTCGCTCACTCTTGGTGCCGGCGCTTCTCCGCTCAGACTCCGCCAAACAGACACACACACACCCACACACAGCATGTCCGGCAGATCGGTGCGGGCCGAGACCAGGAGCAGCTATGAGGAGCAGGGCGAAGGATGACATCAAACGGGTCATGGCAGCTAGCGAAAAGGTACGGAAATGGTAAGGAAATTTTAAAAAACCCCGAAGGAAATAGATATTTACCAAAAAATAGTGGGGCCCGAAATGTCACCTATTCCTTTTGCCCAGAAATGCCGCCCGAGCCGCTGCATTTTTGTCTATACTTTAATCTCTCACCTTTGCTTTGAAGTAATCTACTCTCGGCTCGGGTAGATCTACCCCGGGTGGAGGGGAGAGAGAGAGAGAGTAGAGAGGTAGAGGGGGAAGAAAGGGATAGACGGGGAGGAGGATGTGAGGAGGAATGGAGAAGGGGAGGTGCCCTCACGCTCCCGGGGCAGCTCTTCCGTCCCTCCAGTCGCCGTGCTTCACGCACACAGCCCCGGCTCCCCCCCCCCCCCCCCCCCTCTCACCCCGGGAGGACGCGGTGAACAATACAGCGAGGGCCGGGCCGGGGGTTGCAGCAACATTTACGAACTTCGGCCTCAGCTCACGCCCGGACCCCGGCATCCGTTCCCGCCGCTGACCCTCTCCCTCCCTTTTCTCCTTCCCTCCATCCTTCCTCTCTCTTTCCCCTTCTCTCTTTCCCTCCCTCCCTCCCTCCCTCCCTCCCTTCTTTCTCTCTTTCCCTCCATCCCTTCCTTCTCTACTTCCCTCCCTCCCTTCTCTCCTCCCTCCCTTATCTCCTCCCACCCACACACACATAACGCACAGACAACTAACACACACACAACTAAGACACACACACACACAACTAAGTTTAGATTGGGTAGAAGCCCAAAGGGTAGGATGGGGCTGATGCCCAAAATTTAATGCCTGGACTGGTTTTTCGCCAGTAGTTATTGGCTTTCCAGGCTCTAGTTAATTAAATTATTGTTTTTCACATTTCACAGTCACTAAAACAAGTAGTATGGTAACATGTACTTTTCAGACGTGATCTATACATTTTGTTTGTTACTTGTAGGCTTACATGTATGCAGTTTTACAGTAAAATGTAGCTTAGATCTGTTTGGTCCATTAACTCGCGGATACTTTTTAAGCGCACATTTTGATTACTTTCCATAGATATATAAAGTCTACAACGTGTGCGTGTGGGTGTGTGGGTGAAATTTGGCCACGTTTCTAATTGCGATGTTCCCGCCTTTTGTTCCACATAAACTGCGACGTTCGAGTGGAAATTAACCTGCAGCAGAGAAAGGATAAGTGTTTCCCTGAGACGGCATTTAGGGAGGCAGAAACAAAATGCTGCTGATCAGGTTAAAACCAAAAATAGACACAAAGTGATGAGGTCACACAACGGGTCAGGCAGCATCTGTGGAGAAAAGGAATGGGTGACGTTGCAGAAGTCGGGACCCTTCTTCAGACTGGGAGTAGGAGGTCCGGGAGGGCACTGGAGGGGGGGGGGGGGGGGGGGGGGGGAGGAGTTGGAGGTGAGAAAAGAACAGGACATATCAGGGTACACAAAAATGCTGGAGAAACTCAGCGGGTGCCGCAGCATCTATGGAGCTAAGGAAATAGGTGACGTTTCGGGCCGAAACCCTTCTTCAGACTGAAGGACATATCAGGGCTCGTAACAAATGAGCTCAGTGCCCATTGTGTGCCGGGAAAGGTGTGATCTGAAGGGAAACAATGTGAACTGTGGAGCTGATGAAACAACCAGGGTGGAGGATGGGGGGAGCGAAGGTGAGAGGAATGTTCGTAGGGAGGGAAAGAGCGCAGAGAAGTTTTACGGGAATGTTTCCTGGACTCGAAGACGAGCTCTAGGGAGAGGTTGGGCAGACTAAGACTTTATTCCTTGGACGCAGGAGGATGAGGGGTGATCTGAATAATGTGTATAACATCATGAGGGGAAATTGAGGGTGAATCCACAGTCTGTTACCCGTGGTAGAAGCTTAGGGTTAAAGTGAGGGAGGAAAGATTCCATTGGAACATGAGGGGCAACTTTTTTACTCACGGGGTGGCGGGACTGTGCAATGAGCTCCCAGGTGAACTAAATGAAGCAGGCACTATAAAGTACATTTGGACAGTGGCACGGATGGAAAAGGTTTATAAAGGTATCGGCCAATTGAGAGTCAGAACTGGACCTAGGGTTGAGATTTTTGATTGGAGAAAGGCTAACTTTGATAAGATGCGAAATGATTTAAAAGGAGTGAATTGGGACATTTTGTGTTATGGAAAGGATGTAGAACAATAATGGAAGACATTTAAAGGGGAATTTTTAAGAGTACAAAATCGTTATATCCTTGTTAGGTTGAAAGGAAACAGTAAAAATTGGAAAGAGCCCTGGTTTTCTAGGGAAATTGGACATCTTGTTCGGAAAAAGAGAGAGATATACAATTATTATAGGCAGCATGGAGTGAATGAGGTGCTTGAGGAGTTTAAAGAATGTAAAAAGAATCTTAAGAAAGAAATTTGAAAAGCTAAAAGAAGATATGAGGTTGCTTTGGCAAGTAAGGTGAAAGTAAATCCAAAGGGCTTCTACAGCTATATTAATAGCAAAAGGATAACGAGAGATAAAATTGGTCCATTAGAGAGACAGAGTGGACAGCTATCTACAGAGCAAAAAGAGATGGGGGGAGATATTAAATAATTTATTTTCTTCAGTATTCACCAAGGAGAAGGATATTGAATTATGTGAGGTAAGGGAAACAAGTAGAGTAGCTATGGATACAACGAGATTGAAAGAAAAAGAAATACTGACACTTTTGATAAATATAAAATTGGATAAGTCTCCAGGTCCGGACAGGATATTCCCTAGGACATTGAGGGAAGTTAGTGTAGAAATAGCAGGGGCTATGACAGAAATATTTCAAATGTCATTAGAAATGGGAATAGTGCCCGAGGATTGGCGTACTGCGCATGTTGTTCCATTGTTTAAAAAGGGTTCTAAGAGTAAACCTAGCAATTATAGACCTGTTAGTTTGACTTCAGTGGTGGGCAAATTAATGGAAAATATACTTAGAGATAATATATATAAGCATCTGGATAAACAGGGTCTGATTAGGAACAGTCAACATGGATTTGTGCCTGGAAGGTCATGTTTGACTAATCTTCTGGAATTTTGTGAAGAGGTTACTAGGGAAATTGATGAGGTTAAAGCAGTCGATGGTGTCTATATGGAATTTAGTGAGGCCTTTGACAAGGTTCCTCATGGAAGGCTGGTTAAGAAGTGTTCAATTGTTGGGTATAAATGCAGGAGTAGCAAGATGGATTAAACAGTGGCTGAATGGGAGACGCCAGAGTAATGGTGGATGGCAGTTTGTCAGGTTGGAGGCAGGTGACTAGTGGAGTGCCACAGGGATCTGTGTTGGGTCCACTGTTGTTTGTCATGTACATCAATGATCTGGATGAAGGTGTGGTAAATTGGATTAGTAAGTAAGCAGATGATACTAAGATAGGTGGGGTTGTGGATAATGAAGTAGATTTCCAAAGTCTACAGAGAGATTTAGGCCAGAATGGGCTGAAAGATGGCAGATGGAGTTTAATGCTGATAAGTGTGAGGTGCTACATCTTGGCAGGACAAATCAAAATAGGACGTACTTGGTAAATGGTAGCGAATTGAGGAATGCAGTTGAACAGAGGGATCGAGGAATAAGGTGGAACCTCATGCAGATAGGGTGGTAAAGAAAGCTTTTGGTACGCTAGCCTTTATAAATCAGAGCATTGAGTATAGAAGTTGGGTTGTAATGTTAAAATTGTACAAGGCATTGGTGAGACCAATTCTGGAGTATGGTGTACAACTTTGGTCGCGCAATTATAGGAAGGATGTCAACAAAATAGAGAGAGTGCAGAGGAGATTTACTAGAATGTTGCCTGGGTTTCAGCAACTAAGTTACAGAGAAAGGTTGAATAATTTAGGTCTTTATTCTCTGGAGCGCAGAAGGTTAAGGGGGGACTTGATAGAGGTTTTAAAATGATGAGAGGGATAGACAGAGTTGACGTGGACAAGCTTTCCCCATTGAGAATAGGGAAGATTCAAACAAGAGGACATGACTTGAGAATGAAGGGACAGAAGTTTAGGGGTAACATGAGGGGGAACTTCTTTACTCAGAGAATGGTGTCTGTGTGGAATGACCTTCCAGTGGAAGTGGTGGAGGCAGGTTCGAATTTTATCATTTAAAAATTGGATAGGTATCTGGATGGGAAAGGACTGGAGGGTTATGGTCTGAGTGCAGGCAGATGGGACTAGGGGAAATAATTGTTCAGCACGGACTTGTAGGGTTGAGATGGCCTGTTTCCGTGCTGTAATTGTTATATGGTTATATGGTTAATTGAGAACAAGTGGGACTAGCATAGATGGGGCATTGTGTTGGCACGGACCAGTTGGGCCAAATGACGTATATTGATTAAGAGGGATATACTTTGCAGCCTTACATACACCTCTGCTACAGAAAGAATCACCAGTAACTTCTCTGCTTTCCTCTAGGAGAACACACACAACTGAAGACAAGGAGGAGCCCAGGTGCCCAGACCTCTCCCCCCCGGGCAGTGCTGGGACCACTGGATCATCACACAGGCGACACAAGGACAGACAGAGAAGGAGAATGGAAAATGCCAGCTCCAGGTATGTCCGGATGCATCACATAGAAACATAGAAAATATGTGCTGGAGTAGGCCATTCGCCCTTCGAGCCTGCACCGCCATTCAATATGATCATGGCTGATAATCCAACTCAGTATCCTGTACCTGCCTTATCTCCATACCCCCTGATCCCTTTAGCCACAAGGGCCCCATCAAACTCCCTCTTAAATATAGCCAATAAACTTGCCTCAACTACCTTCTGTGGCAGAGAATTCCACAGATTCACCACTCTCTGTGTGAAAAATGTTTTCCTCATCTCGGTCCTAAAAGATTTCCCCCTTATCGTTTAACTGTGACCCCTTGTTCTGGACTTCCCCAACATCGGGAACAATCTTCCTGCATCTAGCCTGTCCAACCCCTTAAGAATTTTGTAAGTTTCTACAAGATTCCCCTTCAATCTTTTAAATTCTAGCGAGTACTAACCGAGTCTATCCAGTCTTTCTTCATATGAAAGTCCTGACATCCCAGGAATCAGTCTGGTGAACCTTCTCTGTACTCCCTCTATGGCAAGAATGTCTTTCCTCGGATTAGGAGACCAAAACTGTACGCAATACTCCAGGTGTGGTCTCACCAAGATCCTGTACAACTGCAGTAGAACCTCCCTGCACCTATACTCAAATCCTTTTGCTATGAATGCTAACATACGATTCGCTTTCTTCACTGCTTGCTGCACCTGCATGCCTACTTTTAATGACTGGTGAACCATGACACCCAGGTCTCGTTGCATCTCCCTTTTTCCTAATAGGCCACCATTCAGATAATAGTCTACTTTCCTGTTTTTGCCACCAAATTGGATAACCTGACATGTATCCACATTATACTGCATCTGCCATGCATTTGCCCACTCACCCAGCCTATCCAAGTCACCTTGCAGCCTGCTAGCATCCTCCTCACAGCTAACACTGCCCCCCAGCTTCGTGTCATCTGCAAACTTGGAGATGTTGCATTCAATTCCCTCGTCCAAATCATTAATGTATATCGTAAATAGCTGGGGTCCCAGCACTGAGCCTTGCGTTACCCCACTAGTCACTACCTGCCATTATGGAAAGGACCCGTTTACTCCTACTCTTAGCTTCCTGTCTGCCTCTAGTTCTCTACCCACATCAATACTGAACCCCCAATACCGTGTGCTTTAAGTTTGTATACTAATCTCTTATGTGGGACCTTGTCGAAAGCCTTCTGAAAGTCCAGATATAACACATCCACTGGTTCTCCCTTATCCACTCTACTAGCTACATCCTCGAAAAATTCTATAAGATTCGTCAGACATGATTTACCCTTCATAAATCCATGCTGACTTTGTCCAATGAATTCACCACTTTCCAAATGTGCTGCTATCCCATCTTTAATAACTGACTCTAGCAGTTTCCCCACTACCGATGTTAGACTAACTGGTCTGTAATTCCCCGTTTTCTCTCTCCCTCCCTTTTTAAAAAGTGGTGTTACATTAGCTACCCTCCAATCCTCAGGAACTACTCCAGAATCTAAAGAATTTTGAAAAATTGTCACTAATGTCCTGTCTATGTATTTCCCTCTCCCTTGACTTCAATCTGAGGAAGGTGTCTTGACCTGAAACGGTACCCATTCCTTCTATTCAAAGATACTGCCTGAGCCACTGAGTTTTTCCCGTGATGTATTCAATCCATTGCCGGTGACCGCAGACAGGGCGGCACGGTGGTGCAGCGGTAGAGTTGTTAATGCCCCTGTAACACTTCGGAAACCTGAACGGAAACCTCTGGAGACTTTGCACCCCACCCAAGGCTTCCGTGCGGTTCCTGGAGGTTGATGGTGGTTGCATGTGGTTGCCGGAGGTTGCAGGTAGTGGAAGGCAGGGCCGGCCCAAGGCCGATTGGACCGATTTTTCCAAATTGGGCCCTGCGTTCATCATATGGATTTTTTTAAACAAATTTGCATGGTTTTGTACATGGAATACAAACGCTGTATGGTCGTCAGACACAAATGATGTGTTAACTACTGTTACACTTGTGTTAACAGCCAGTAGTATTAACAGCCAGATGTATTAACAGCCAGTAGTTAATAAGTAGTTATCCAATGTGTCATCAATGCATCGATCCACATTCCTCAGTAAATGTGTAATTGTGTTTTAGAAGAAGTATCAATGACGCTGCGTTTCTTTGAATATAATTCACGCGGCGTCATTAACACTTCTAAACATAATTACATTTTACTGGGGAATGTAGATTGATGCATTAATGACACATTGAAAATTTCTTAAAACTCACCATTATGATTGAGAACTTCTTCTTGGTGACATTCTTGGTCTGCAGGTTAGTCATTCAATTTACCTACCGACCCACGTTGCGTCTCTCTGTCTTTCGCTCTCTCCCACCCTCTCTCTCTCGCGCTCTCTCTCTCTCTCTCTCCCGTGCACTCTCTCTCTCCCCCGTCCCCACCTCTCATAGTTCTCTTGGCATTCCCGGAATCATTGACGTTTTGCGGTATACAAAAATGCTGGAGAAACTCAGCGGGAGAAGCAGCATCTATGGAGTGAAGGAAATATGCAACGTTTCGGGTCGAACCCCTTCTTCAGACCCAGCCTTTTCCTTCCCTCCATAGATGCTGCCTCTCCCGCTAAGTTTCTCCAGCATTTTTTTTAAATTTTTTTTATTTTATTAGAAGTTAATGCATTACAAAACAATACAGTGGTACCTAATTTTAGGTGCCAACTATGTCATAACGTAATACATTCTATATACAACCTCTAGTTTTATGTTTTTGAAAAGGAAGTAAAAAAAACAAAAAAAGAGAGAAGAATAAGAGGAAAAATAGATAGTAGAAAAGAAAAACGTGAAATATGTGTATAAGAAAAGAAAAAGTGGGAAGTAGAAATAGGAGAAAAAGACCCTTAAAAGAGAAATTTTCAAATCTTTATTTGGAGATGACTACGGCATGACCTGAAATCAGTAATCTTCACGGTACCGTTGCATCATATGATTCCAAAATGTCGATAAACGGGGACCAACTCCTTAAGAATTGGTCATATTTATCTATTAGTCGGAGTCTCATTTCTTGAAGGCGTGCTATGTCCATCATATTCCTAATTTACATTTTAACAGTTGGTATAGCTGTATTTTTCCAAAATGTAAGTATCAATTTCTTTCCAATTATTAACCCATAATTTAAAAAAACTTTTTGGTCTTTATTTAAATTGATATCTTCTACTATTATTCCAAATATAATCCATTCTGTATTAGATTCTATTCTTGACTTGAAAAGCTTTGTAAATATATCAAATATATCACTCCAAAATTTATTCAGCTTTGTACATCCTACAAATGAATGTGTTATATTAGCATTTTGAAACAAACATTTATCGCATCTGGGAGAGACGTTTGGGTAAAATTTATTCTACCTCGTTTTTGAATAATATAGTCTATGTAATAGTTTGAATTGAATTAAATTATGTCTTGCATTAATGGAACAATTATGTGTATACATCAGATACTTTTCCCATCTATCCTTCGGGATCTTTATCATTAGCTCATGTTCCCAATCTTCTTTTAGTGCCTCTGTTGAGGGTAATTCTCTATTTAATATATTATTATAAAAGTATGATATTAGTTTTTGTGAATCAGCCTTAATATTCATTGCTTCTAAAGTGTCTAAAAATATAGTTTGAAATCTCTGTGTATATTTCTTCATAAAGTCATATACACATAGATTTCAAACTATATTTTTAGACCCTTTAGAAGAAGCAATGAATATTAGCATTTTTAAAATGCTAATATTAGCATTCTCCAGCATTTTTGTATACCGCAAAACGTCAATGATCCCACTGTGCAAGTTCACCCAAGAGCTTAAAATCTCTGTGTAGCACCTCTGTCCACATCTTGAAATTCCCGCTTTGAAATAAAATACAGTTTTCGACTTAAACATTTCGCAGCAGTATCGCGATTAGTCGATTCCCACGCATTTTCAATCATCGTTCGATTCAGTGTAATTTTCACACCTGGTTGGTGTAGTTTTTTTTAAAGATGATTAAAATGGCCATTAATTTATGGGAATGAAACGCAAAATTCCTTCCATTTGGCCTATAAATTCATAACAATGAGATTTTAAAATCATGTTATATTGTGAATTCTTGTATGAATGTTATTTGGACACTTAGGCTAGTTAAAGTTAACCTTTTCTTAAGAAATTAATAGATGTTTGGATCTAGTAATTTAAATTTGTAATTAGCTCCAATTGGGTAACTAATTAATTATATGCTTTAATTTCAGGTCATCCAAGTAAGATTGTTTCATATTTGTTTCAGAATGCTTCAATCTATAATAACTGAAAATTTCATTCAGTTCTCCTAATTTTTAAGAAAGTTTATGGGCTTTTGACTGTCCTCGATCACAGCTTTTGTGTTGTCAATGGAAAGCAATAGGGTCAAAATGCTAATTTTCGAGTATGAAAATGGCCATAACTTTTTTTTAATACTGAAGTAAATATAGTGAATTAGGTGTCAAATTAAACTTCTTTTTATGCTATATCTGATGGGATAAATTGCAGACTTGATTTTTTAAATCTCAAAACTTTGTAACATTGCTAGGAAATCTCCCCCGAATTGTCATGTTACTCACGCCACGTGACTCATTGATGATTATTTATTTATATCATCAGGGGCATCAGGTACAGGGTTATTACTTACAGCGCTTGCAGCACCAGAGACCAAGGTTGGATCCCGACCACGGGTGCTGTCTGTACGGAATGGGAGGGGGAGTTATAGTGCCTGTCCCGCGGGATAGTCCGATAAAGGATAGGTGTTTCTCAGAGACTGTGTTTACACAAGCAGCATTTAGGGAGGCAGTAACAAAATGCTGCAGATCTGGTTTAATCGACGAATAGATACATAGATACATAGAAAATAGGTGCAGGAGTAGGCCATTCGGCCCTTCGAGCCTGCACCGCCATTCAATATGATCGTGGCTGATCATCCAACTCAGTATCCTGAACCTGCCTTCTCTCCACAGATTCACCACTCTCTGTGTGAAAAATGTCTTTCTCATCTCGGTCTTAAAGGATTTCCCCCTTAACCTTAAGCTGTGACCCCTTGTCCTGGACTTCCCCAACATCGGGAACAAAGTGATGGGGTCACACAACGGGTCAGGCAGCATCTGTGGAGAAAAGGAATGGGTGACGTTGCAGAAGTCGGGACTTCAGACTGAGAGTAGGAGCTGGGGGAGGGAACTCGAGCGGGGTGTGGGTGGGTGTGAAGAGTTGGAGGTGGAAAAAGACCTGGGCATATCAGCGCTCGTAACAAATCAGAGCGGTGCCCATTATATGCCGGGAAAGGTGTGATCTGAAGGGAAACAATGTGTACTGTGGAGCTGATGAAACAACCAGGGTGGAGGGTGGGGGGAGCGAAGGTGAGAGGAATGTGTGTTGGTTAATTTAAAAGTCTAATTCCTTTATTCTGCAGATGCAACTTGTTCCTGAGAATCACTGGGAGATTCAAAGCAAGTTACTGTCACAGGGTTTTATCCCAACACAACTAGAGAGCAGTCCTGAATTACTATCTACCTCTCCCGGGGCCTCTGACTATCTTTGATCAGACTTTACTGGCTTTACCTTGCACTAGACGTTATCCCCTTATTCTTGTATCTGTACATTGTAAATGGTTCAATTACAATAATGGATTGTCTTCCCACTGACTGGATAGCCACACAACAAAAGCTTTTCACTGTACCTCGGTACAATGGATAATAAACTAAACTGAACTGAACTGAATTAAGCTGGAAAGAGCGCAGAGAAAATTTACGGGAATGTTTCAGGACTCGAAGACTTGAGTTCTAGAGAGAGGTTGGGCAGACTAAGACTTTATTCCTTGGAGCGCAGGAGGATGAGGGGTGATCTTAAAGATGTGATTGACACCATGAGGGAAATTGAGGGTGAATCCACAGTATCTTACCCGTGGTAGAGGCTTAGGGTTAAAGTGCGGGAGGAGAGATTCCATTGGAACATGAGGGGCAACTTTTTTACTCACAGGGTGGCGGGTCTGTGCAACGAGCTACCAGAGGAACTAAATGAAGCAGGTTCTAGACCAACTTCTAAAATACATTTGGACAGTGGCATGGATGAAAAAGGTTTATAAAGGTATGGGCCAATTGTGAACAAGTGGGACTAGCATAGATGGGGCATGGTGTTGGCACGGACGACTTTGCTTTCCTCTAGGAGAACGCACAAAACTGAAGACAAGGAGGAGCCCCGGTGCCCAGACCTCTCCCCACCGGGCAGTGCTGGGACCACTGGATCATCACACAGGCGAGACAAGGACAGTCAGAGAAGGAGAATGGAAAATGCCAGTTCCAGGTATGTCCGGATACATCACATAGAAACATAGACATTAGGTGCAGGAGTAGGCCATTCGGCCCTTCGAGCCTGCACCGCCATTCAATATGATCGTGGCAAATCATCCAACTCAGTATCCTGTACCTGCTTTCTCTCCATACCCCCTGATCCCTTTCGCCACAAGGGCCACATCTAACTCCCTCTTAAATATAGCCAATGAACTGGCATCAACTACCTTCTGTGGCAGAGAATTCCACAGATTCACCACTCTCTGTGTGAAAAATGTTTTCCTCATCTCGGTCCTTAAAGATTTCCCCCTTATCCTTAAACTGTGACCCCTTATACAAGGGACTTCCCCAACATTGGGAACAAACTTCCTGCATATAGCCTGTCCAACCCCTTAAGAATGTTGTAAGTTTCTATAAGACCCCCCCCCCCCCCTCAATCTTCTAAATTCTAGCGAGTACAAGCCGAGTCTATCCAGTCTTTCTTCGTATGAAACTCCTGACATCCCAGGAATCAGTCTGGTGAACCTTCTCTGTACTCCCTCTATGGCAATAATGTCTTTCCTCAGATTAAGAGCCCAAAACTGTACGCAATACTCCAGGTGTGGTCTCACCAAGACCCTGTACAACTGCAGCACAACCTTCCTGCTCCGATACTCAAATTCTTTTGCTATGAATGCTAACATAACATTTGCTTTCTTCACTGCCTACTGCACCTGCGTGCCTACTTTCAATGACTGGTGTACCATGACACCCAGGTCTCGTTGCATCTCCCCTTTTCTTAATCGGCCACAATTCAGATAATAGTCTACTTTCCTGTTTTTGCCACCAAAGTGGATAACCTCACATTTATCCACATTATACTGCATCTGCCATGCATTTGCCCACTCACCCAGCCTATCCAAGTCACCTTGCAGCCTCCTAGCATCCTCCTCACAGCTAACACTGCCCCCCAGCTTCGTGTCATCCGCAAACTTGGAGATGTTGCATTCAATTCCCTCGTCCAAATCATGAATGTATATTGTAAATAGCTGGGGTCCCAGCACTGAGCCTTGCGGTACCCCACTAGTCACTGCCTGCCATTGTGGAAAGGACCCGTTTACTCCTACTCTTAGGATAGTCTAATTTCCTGTTTTTGCCACCAAAGTGGATAACCTCACATTTATCCACATTATACGGCATCTGCCATGTTTAGAGGGGTTTAAACGGTTTCGAGATGTTTAGAGGGCTTCAGTTGTGTTCATGTGTGTTTAGATGGGCTGGAGGGGGTTTAGAGGTGTTCAGAGGGTCCCAGATGGGTTTGGAGACGTTGTAAGCCCCCCCGTGAGAAATTGTATTTCTCTGAAATTGAAGATAGACATAAAACTGGAGTAACTCAGCAGGACAGGCAGCGCAGCGACTCTGGAGAGAAGACTCTTCTTCAGACTAATGTGAACGCTCGGCGGTGAGAGTACTTGTGATTGTCTGAAGAAGGGTCTCGACCAGAAACGCAACCCTCTCCCCAGAGCCGCTGCCCGTCCTGCTGAGCCACCTTCAACTTCAGAGCCAAACAAAAACACAGAGTGCTGGAGAAACTCAGTGGGCCTCACCGGCTGGGTTTCTCCAGCATTTTTGTCTACCGCAAAACGTCAATGATTCCGTGAATGCTGAGGCAACAGGGTGAGAGAGCTAGAGAGAGACGAGATGGGGAGCGGGAGAGAGAGCGCGAGAGAGAGGGAGAGAGAGAGAGAGCAAAACACAGAGAGACACAACGTGGGTCGGTAGGTGAATGACTAACCTGCACACCAGGAAGAAGCCCCTTCTCGCGGTCTGGGGCCCTCACTCATGATGGTGAGTTTAAAGACATTCTCAACGTGTCATCGATCTACATCCCTCAGTAAATGTAATTGTGTTTAAAACAAGTATTAATGACGCCACGTGAATTTTATTCAAAGGAACACGGCGTCATTAATACTTGTTCAAAACACAATAGCATTTACTGAGGAATGTGGATGGATGCATTGATGACTTTGTATAACAACGTGTTAACTACTTGCTGTTAAGAAGTGCTAACAGTACTAGTTAACAAATCGCTTGTGTCTGATGGCCGTGCAGCAATTGTTATACACAAAGATCCTATAATGGAGCTCTGCAAGAAGATCTTTTGTTATACAGGTGCATTTAAAAAAAATCCGGATGGCGAATTTTAAAAAAACTTTATTTAACAAAGATAATTCGTATTACCGTACGAAATACGGAACATTAGCGCGGGTCCCCCCTTAGGCGCAGGGCCCAATTGGGAGCAATCGGTCAAATCGGCTTAAGGCCGGCCCTGCGTTGCAGAAGTCGGGACCTTTCTTCAGACTGAGAGTAGGAGTGGTGTGTGTGTGTGTGTGTGGCCGGCCTTTAGCCGATTGGACCGATTGCTCCCAATTGGTCCCCGCGCCTAAGGGGTCCCCGCGCTCGAGTAATCAAATCAATTGGCGCAAAGATCTTATAGCGCGCAAGATGGTCCACTCCTGCGAAATACAATGGACTGACGCGTAGTCCGCACCGGAGCGTAACCTCCGTCATTTCAGTAACCCCGACCCGACTTCAGTTATGCCTCTCGCAGCGTTGCGGCGGAACAGTTTAGGTGTTTTTAAATGTTTTAAATGTTTTTATCATTTTATTTTCAAACGGCACATACCTTGTACAGGGAGCAACTGCAGATGTTGGTTTAAACCGAAGACAGGTACAAAAGGCTGGAGTAAATCCGCGGTTCAGGCAGCGTCTCTGGAGAGGACGGTGATATTTCGGGTCGACGTTTTCAATAGCTGCCATGAGGGGAGAAGCGCCGGCACCAAGAGCGAGCGAACGCGCGGACAGACGGACGAAAGCAACGTTCATAGAGCGGCATTGGTAGACATTTCGGGTCGAGACCCTTCTTCAGAATGACAGTCAAGGGAAACTGGAGATATAGGCATATCTTCCATTCATTTGTCCTTAGTACCGTCTATATCTATTGCTCCTCTTTCCCCTGAGTCAGTCTGAAGAAGGGTCTCGACCCGTGATGTCACCTACAAAGATCTTTGGTCACCTATTACGCTCTATTAGCGTTGCTTGTCCGTCTGTCCGCGCGTTCGCTCACTCTTGGTGCCGGCGCTTCTCCGCTCAGCCTCCGCCAAACAAACACACACACACACACAGCATGTCCGGCAGATCGGTGCGGGCCGAGACCTGGTGCAGCTATGAGGGGCAGGGCGAAGGATGACATCAAACGGGTCATGGCAGCTAGCGAAAAAGTATGGAAATTGTTAGCGGGAAATTTCAAAAACCCCAAAGGAAATCGATGTTTACCCCAAAAAATGTGGGGTCGGCGATCGCTCCGTGTCCATGACGGGGGGGGGGGGGGGGGGGGGTGGTTTGAATTCCTATTTCTCCTGACTCAATCTGAAGACCAGTCTCGACCCGAAATATCACCTATTCCTTTTGTCCAGAAATGCCGCCCGACCCGCTGCATTTTTGTTTATCCTTTAATCTCTCAGCTTTGCTTTGAAGTAAACTACTCTCGGCTCGGGTAGATCTACCCCGGGTGGAGGGGAGAGAGAGAGAGTAGAGAGGTAGAGGGGGAAGAAAGGGATAGACGGGGAGGGGTGTGAGGAGGAATGGAGAAGGGGAGGTGCCCTCCCGCTCCCGGGGCAGCTCTCCCGTCCCTCCAGTCGCCGTGCTTCACGCACACAGCCCCGGCTCCTCCCCCAACCCCTCCCCCCCCCCCCCCCCCCCCCCCCCCCCCAACCCCTCCCCCCCCCCCCCCACCCCTCCACGGGAAGTCGCGGTGAACAATACAGCGAGGGCCGGGCCGGGGGTTGCAGCAACATTTACAAACCTCGGCCTCAGCTCATCCCCGGACCCCGGCATCCGTTCCCGCCGCTGGCCCACTCCCTCCCTTCTCTCCCTCCCTTCCTTCCCTTCCTCCCTTCTCTTCTTCCTTTCCCTTCTTCCCTCCCTTCTCTCCTTCCCTCCATCCTTCCTCTCTCTTTTCCCTTATCTCCTCCCTCCCACACACACACACATCACATTTTTTTACATTTCACAGTCACTAAACAAGTAGTATTGTAACTATGTACTTTTCAGACGTGATCTATACATTTTGTTTGTTACTTGTAGGCTTACATGTATGCAGTTTTACGGTACAAACAAATTTAATTTTATTAGAAGTACGGTAAATTACAATACTACACAACACATATGTCTTAACACATTTTTTTGTACCGCTTCATTTTTTGAGCTTTAAGATAAAGATAGAAGTAAAGAAAGTAAAGAAAGTGCGCAAGAGTCGTGAAGGTGCAAGAGAGTGTTGAGAAAAGAAAGCCCCTTAGAAAAGAAGTTAGAGAAGGAAGTAAAGAAAGAAAAAAGACCCTAGAAAAGAAGGAAAAAGAAAGGAGAAACAATCGCTCTATTATAACATTAAACTCCGCAGAAAGGAGACTACCAACCAAGTCTGTTTTTGTTATTTTGTTGTTCTTTTTTTACACCCGGTTACCAGATCCTGGTACCTTTTATTTATTTATTTATTTATTTATTTTTTAATTACTATTGCACCTTATGCTTATAATAGTTCCAAAAACTCGCGGGCACTTTTTAAGCGCACATTAATTTCCATAGAGATATAAAGTCTACAACGTGTGCGTGTGATGTGTGTGGGTGTGTGAGTGAAAATTGGGCACGTTTCTAATTGCGATGTTTCCGCAATTAAAATGGTGTCCGATAAAGGATAGGTGTTACCCAGAGACTGTGTTTACACAAGCGGCATTTAGGGAGGAAAAAACAAAGTGCTGCTGATCAGGTTAAAACCAAAAATAGACACAAAGTGATGGGGTTACCCAGTGGGCCAGGCAGCATCTGTGGAGAAAAGGAATGGGTGACGTTGCAGAAGTCGGGACCCTTCTTCAGACTGAGAGTAGGAGGTGGGGGAGGAAACTGGACGGGGGTTGGGGTTGAAGAGTTGGAGGTGAGAATAGACCAGGACATATCAGGGCTCGTAACAAATCAGGGCGGTGCCCTTTGTGTGCCGGGAAAGGTGTGATCTGAAGGGAAACAATGTGAACTATGGAGCTGATGAAACAACCAGGGTGGAGGATGGGGGGAGCGAAGGTGAGAGGAATGTTTGTTGGTTAATTTTAAAGTCTAATTCCTTTATTCTGCAGATGCAACTTGTTCATGAGAATCACTGCGAGATTCAAAGCAAGTTACGGTCACAGGGTTTTATCCCAACACAACTAGAGAGCAGTCCTGAACTACTATCTACCTCTCCCGGGGCCCTCTGACTATGTTTGATCAGACTTTACTGACTTTAGCTTGCACTAGTCGTTATTCCCTTATCGTGTATCTGTACATTGTAAATGGTTCAATTACAATCATGGATTGTCTTCCCGCTGACTGGATAGCCACACAACAAAAGCTTTTCACTGTACCTCGCTACACGTGATAATAAACTAAACTGAACTGAACTGAATTAAGCTGGAAAGAGCGCGGAGAAGATTTACGGGAATGTTTCCAGGACTAGAAGACTTGTGCTCTAGGGAGAGGTTGGGCAGACTAAGACTTTATTCCTTGGAGCGCAGGAGAATGAGGGGTGATCTGAAAGACGCGTACAACATCATGAGGGAAATTGAGGGTGAATCCACCGTCTCTTACCCGTGGTAGAGGCTTAGGGTTAAGGTGAGGGAGGAAAGATTCCATTGGAACATGAGGGGTAACTTTTTTACTCAGTGGGTGTCGGATCTGTGCAATGAGCTCCCAGAGGAACTAAATGAAGCAGGTTCTAGATCAACATCTAAAGTACATTTGGACAGTGGCATGGATGGAAAAGGTTTATAAAGGTATCGGCCAATTGAGGGTTAGAACTGGACCTAGTGTTGAGATTTTTGATTGGAGAAAGGCTAACTTTGATGAGATGCGAAATGATTTAAAAGGAGTGAATTGGGACATTTTGTTTTATGGGAAGGATGTAGAAGAGAAATGGAGGACATTTAAAGGGGAAATTTTAAGAGTACAGAATCTTTATGTCCCTGTTCGGTTGAAAGGAAATAGTAAAAATTGGAAAGAGCCCTGGTTTTCAATGGAAATTGGACACTTGGTTCGGAGAAAGAGAGAGATCTACAATAATTATAGGCAGCATGGAGTGAATGAGGTGCTTGAGGAGTATAAATAATGTAAAAAGAATCTTAAGAAAGAAATTAGAAAAGCTAACAGAAGATATGAGGTTGCTTTGGCAAGTAAGGTGAAAGTAAATCCAAAGGGTTTCTAAAATAGAATACGTTTATTGTCATTGCACCATACTGTGCAACGATATTCCATTGCATCTCCTCTGGTTTAAAAAGAACAAACACGACAGCCATTGACACACATGTACACTTATCAGTAAAAAAATAAATAAATAGGTATTTAAAATATTTTAAAAGAATTATCTTGCACCCCAAATTATATTGTGCTTCCCCAGTGTTCTCTGTTAGAATTATGCTCTTTTATCGTCAATGGGTAGAAACTATTTTTTAGTCTACCGGTGCCAGCCTTCAGAGACCTGACTCGCCTCCCAGAGGGTAGCAGAGTGAAAAGGTGGTTGGCGGGGTGGGATGTGTCCTGCTTGATGTTTGTGGCCCGGCGCAAGCATCCGGCCCTGTATATGTCATCCAGGGAGGGCAGTTGAGCGTTTGTAATGCTCGGTGCAGTTTTTATAACTCTCTGTAGTGCCTTCCTCTCAGCCACAGTGCAGCTAGCAAACCACACCAGGAGAGGATACTTTCCACGGCGCATCGGTAGAAGGACAGCAGCAGCGGCTGTGAGACGTTTGCTCTCCGCAGAGACCTCAGGAAATACAGCCGCTGATGTGACTTCTTCACGAGAGTGACGGTGTTCATTTGCCATTTGAGGTCCTGGGAGATGTTTATTCCCAGGAACTTAAACCCAGTGACTCTCTCCACCATGTCTCCTTTGATGTAGAAAGGAGCAGGTTCCTCTCTCCTCTTCCCCCTGAAGTTAACAACCAGTTCTTTTGTTTTTGTTGGGTTGATTACCAGGTTGTTTTTGGTACACCAGACAGTCAGTTTTTGGACTTCATCTCTGTAGGCAGACTCGTCGTTGTTATTTATCAGCCCCACCACAGTCGTGTCGTCCGCAAACTTGATGATCTTGTTTGTGCTGTGTGTTGGTGTGCAGTCATAAGTGTATATTGTATACAAGATGGGACTCAGCACACAACCTTGTGGCGCTCCTGTGCTGAGCGTCTGGACTGGGGAGTGATTGGACCACATCCTGACAGTCTGTGGGCGGTCTGTTAAGAAGCCCTTGATCCAGCTGCATGTGTTGGCATTAACACCCAGATCAGACAGTTTGTCCACCATTCCGCTGGGAATGATGGTATTAAATGCAGAACGAAAATCTACAAACAACATCCTCACATATGAGCCAGGGCGCTCCAGGTGAGTCCGTGCAGAATGCAGAGCTATGTTGATGGCGTCCTCTGTTGAACTATTAGCTCTGTATGCAAACTGATGTTGATCCAGGGTGGGTGGGAGTGAGGATTTAATGTGGGCCAGGATCAGCCTCTCAAAACACTTCATCACAGTTGAAGTGAGAGCAACAGGTCTGTAGTCGCTCAAGCTGATGATAGATGTCTTTTTGGGTACAGGCACGATGGTAGCAGTCATGAAGCTATAGCTATATTAATAGCAAAAGGATAACGAGGGATAAAATTGGTCCATTAGAGAGACAGAGTGGACAGCTACCTGCAGAGCCAAAAGAGATGGGGGAGATATTAAACAATTTATTTTCTTCTGTATTCACCAAGGAGAATGATATTGAATTATGTGAGGTAAGGAAAACAAGTAGAGTAGCTATGGACACTATGAGATTCAAAGAAAAAGAAGTACTGACACTTTTGAAAAATATAAAAGTGGATAAGTCTCCAGGTCATGACAGTATATTCCCTAGGACATTGAGGGAAGTTAGTGTAGAAATAGCAGGGGCTATGACAGAAATATTTCAAATGTCATTAGAAACGGGAATAGTGCCAGAGGATTGGCGTACTGTGCATGTTGTTCCATTGTTTAAAAAGGGTTCTAAGAGTAAACCTAGCAATTATAGACCTGTTAGTTTGACTTCAGTGGTGGGCAAATTAATGGAAAAGATAATTAGAGATAATATATATTAGCATATGGATAAACAGGGTCTAATTAGGAACAGTCAACGTGGATTTGTACCTGGAAGGTCATGTTTGACTAATCTTCTGTCATTTTTTGAAGAGGTTACTAGGGAAATTGATGAGGGTAAAGCAGTGGATGTTGTCTATATGGACTTTAGTAAGGCCTTTGACAAGGTTCCTCATGGAAGGTTGGTTAAGAAGGTTCAATTGTTGTGTATAAATGCAGGTGTAGCAAGATGGATTCAACAGTGGCTGAATGGGAGACGCTAGAGAGTAATGGTGGATAGCTGTTTGTCAGGTTGGAGGCTGGTGACTAGTGGGGTGCCTCGGGGATCTGTTGGGTCCACTGTTGTTTGTCATGCACATGAATGAACTGGATGAAGGTGTGGTAAATTGAATTAATAAGTATGCAGATGATACTAGGGTGGGGGGTGTTGTGGATAAGGAAGTAGATTTCCAAAGTCTACAAAGAGATTTAGGCCATTTGGAACAATGGACTGAAAGATGGCAGATGGAGTTTAATGCTGATAAGTGTGAGGTGCTACATCTTGGCAGGACAAATCAAAATAGGACGTACATGGTAAATGGTAGCGAATTGAAGAATGCAGTTGAACAGAGGGATCTAGGAATAACTGTGCATAGTTCCCTGAAGGTAGAATCTCATAGATAGGGTGATAAAGAAAGCTTTTGATATGCTAGCCTTTATAAATCAGAGCATTGAGTATAGAAGCTGGGATGTAATGTTAAAATTGTACAAGGCATTGGTGAGACCAATTCTGGAATATGGTGTACAATTTTGGTCGCCCAATTATAGGAAGGATGTCAACAAAATAGAGAGAATACAGAGGGGATTTACTAGAATGTTGCCTGGGTTTCAGCAACTAAGTTACAGAGAAAGGTTGAATAAGTTAGGTCTTTATTCTCTGGAGCGCAGAAGGTTAAGGGATAGACAGAGTTGACGTGGACAAGCTTTTCCCATTGAGAGTAGGGAAGATTCAAACAAGAGGACATGACTTAAGAATTAAGGGACAGAAGTTTAGGGGTAACATGAGGGGGAACTTCTTTACTCAGAGAGTGGTATCTGTGTGGAAGGAGCTTCCAGTAGAAGTGGTGGAGGCAGGTTCGATTTTATCATTTAAAAATCAATTGGATGGGTATCTGGATGGGAAAGGAATGGAGGGTTATGGTCTGAGTGCAGGCAGATGGGACTATGGGAAAATAATTGTTCAGCACGGACTTGTAGGGGCGAGATGGCCTGTTTCCGTGCTGTAATTGTTATATGGTTATATGGTTAGTTGTGAACAAGTGGGACCAGCATTGATGGGGCATTGTGTTGGCACGGACCAGTTGGGCCAAATGACGTATAATGATTAAGAGGGATATACTTTGCAGCCTTACATACACCTCTGCTACAGAAAGAACCACCAGCAACCTCTCTGCTTTCCTCTAGGAGAACACACACAACTGAAGACAAGGAGGAGCCCCGGTTCCCAGACCTCTCCCCCCCGGGCAGTGCTGGGACCACTGGATCATCACACAGGCGAGACAAGGACAGTCCGAGAAGGAGAATGGAAAATGCCAGCTCCAGGTATGTCCGGATACATCACATAGAAACAGAGAAAATAGGTGCAGGAGTAGGCCATTCGGCCCTTCGAGCCTGCACCGCCATTCAATATGATCATGGCTGATCATCCAACTCGGTATCCTGTACCTGCCTTCTCTCCATACCGCCTGATCCCGTTAGCCACAAGAGCCACATCTAACTCCCTCTTAAATATAGCCAATGAACTGGCCTCAACTAACTTCTGTGGCAGAGAATTCCACAGATTCACCACTCTCTGTGTGAAAACTGTTTTCCTCATCTCGGTCCTAAAAGATTTCCCCTTATCCTTAAACTGTGACCCCTTATACAAGGGACTTCCCCAACATTGGGAACAAACTTCCAGCATCTAGCCTGTCCAACCCCTTAAGAATTTTGTAAGTTTCTACAAGATCCCCCTTCAATCTTCTAAATTCTAGCGCATACAAACCGAGTCTATCCAGTCTTTCTTCATATGAAAGTCCTGACATCCCAGGAATCAGTCTAGCGAACCTTCTCTATACTCCCTCCATGGAAAGAACATCTTTCCTCAGATTAGGAGACCAACAGTATACGCAATACTCCAGGTGTGGTCTCACCTGTGCAACTGCAGTAAAACCTCCGTGCTCGTATACTCAAATCATTTTGCTATGAATGCTAACATACCATTCGTTTTCTTCACTGCCTGCTGCACCTGCATGCCTATGTTTACAAGCCCTTGCTGTCTCCTCCCCTTCCTTAACCCTCGAGCTGTCTCCTCCCATCCCCCCCGCCCTCGGGCTCCTCCTCCTCCCTTTTTCCTTCCTTCTCCCCCCAACTCCCCATCAGTCTGAAGGGTTTCGGCCCGAAACGTCGCCTATTTCCTTCGCTCCATAGATGCTGCTGCACCCGCTGAGTTTCTCCAGCAATTTTGTGCCTATTTTTAATGACTGGTGAACCATGACACCCAGGTCTCGTTGCATCTCCCCTTTTCCTAATCGGCCACCATTGAGATAACAGTCTACTTTCTGTTTTTTGCCACCAACGTGGATAACCTCACATTTATCCACATTATACTGCATCTGCCATGCATTTATCCACTCACCCAGCCTATCCAAGTCACTTTGCAGCCTGCTAGCATCCTCCTCACAGCTAACACTGCCCCCCAGCTTCGTGTCATCCGCAAACTTGGAGATGTTGCATTCAATTCCCTCGTCCAAATCATTAATGTATATCGTAAATAGCTGGGGTCCCAGCACTGAGCCTTGCGGTACCCCACTAGTCACTGCCTGCCATTATGGAAAGAACCCGTTTACTCCTACTCTTTGCTTCCTGTCTGCCAGACAGTTCTCTATCCACATCAATACTGAACCCCCAATACCGTGTGCTTTAAGTTTGTATACTAATCTCTTATGTGGGACCTTGTCGAAAGCCTTCTGAAAGTCCAGATAAAACACATCCACTAGTTCTCCCTTATCCACTCTACTAGTTACATCCTCGAAAAATTCTATAAGATTCGTCAGACATGATTTACCTTTCATAAATCCATGCTGGCTTTGTCCAATTAATTCACCACTTTCCAAAGGTGCTGCTATCCCATCTTTAATAACTGACTCTAGCAGTTTCCCCACTACCGACGTTAGACTAACTGGTCTGTAATTCCCCGTTTTCTCTCTCCCTCCCTTTTTAAAAAGTGGGGTTACATTAGCTACCCTCCAATCCTCAGGAACTACTCCGGAATCTAAAGAGTTTTGAAAAATTGTCACTAATGTCCTGTCTATGTATTTCCCTCTCCCCTGACTTCAATCTGAGGAAGGTGACTTGACCTGAAACGGTACCCATTCCTTCTATTCAAAGATACTGCCTGGGCCACTGAGTTTTTCCCGTGATGTATTCAATCCATTGCCGGTGACCGCAGACAGGGCGGCACGGTGGTGCAGCGGTAGAGTTGTTAATGCCCCTGTAACACTTCGGAAACCTGAACGGAAACCTCTGGAGATTTTGCGTCCCACCCAAGGCTTCCGTGCGGTTCCTGGAGGTTGCTGGTGGTTGCAGGTGGTTGCCGGAGGTTGCAGGCAGTGGAAGGCAGGGCCGGCCCTAGCCCGATTGGACCGATTTTTCCAAACCTCTTCTAAACATAATTACATTTTACTGGGGAATGTAGATTGATGCATTAATTACACATTGAGAATTTCTTAAAACTCACCATTATGATTGAGAACTTCTTCGTGGTGACATTCTTGGTCTGCAGTTTAGTCATTCAATTTGCCTACCGACCCACGTTGTGTCTCTCTGTCTTTCGCTCTCTCCCACCCTCTCTCTCTCGCGCGCTCTCTCTCTCTCTCCCGTGCACTCTCTCTCTCCCCCGTCCCCACCTCTCTATCTAGCTCACGGCATTCCCGGAATCATTGACGTTTTGCGGTATACAAAAATGCTGGAGAAACTCAGCGGGAGAGGCAGCATCTGAAGGAAGGAAATATGCAACGTTTCGGGGCGAACCCCTTCTTCAGACCCGGCTATTTCCTTCGCTCCATAGATGCTGCGCCTCCCGCTAAGTTTCTCCAGCATTTTTGTATACCGCAAAACGTCAATGATCCCACTGTGCAAGTTCACCCAAGAGCTTAAAATCTCTGTGTAGCACCTCTGTCCCTTTCTTCAAATTCACACTTTGAAATAAAATACAGTTTTCGACTTAAACATTTCGCAGCAGTATCGCGATTAGTTTTTTTTTTAAAGATACAGTACATTACAATAAATAGTTTCAGGCATACCCGGTACTAAATGTAGGTATGTTACAAAACTTACCTTCAGCGGTGCTGCAGTTCTGTCACTGCCCGTACGCGACTTTGGCGTCTTTGAGAGCGGGGGAGGGGGGGGGGGGGGGGCTTAAAGTGCGTTTTTCCCCAGCCTGTTGACATCGATTTTTGTCAGGCTGTTTAGCTGCGAAAGAATAATCGCTCCGGCATCGGTTTTATTTAGTTTTTTTTAAACTGCACTGGATATTTTAAGAGCAGCAGTAATTTAAAAATCAACTTCTAAAGCCGTCAACACCGACAACGGGGACGGATTTGACATATGGGACAGGTAAAGGAAAGCCGTTTATTTCACATGCAAACGTGCTTCTTAGGATGCCTTTAATCAAAATTTCACATTGCGAAAAGGGGACTTAGGACCCATACGAACCGGAAGTATTTTTCCTGCCGATATGGGGTTTAAATTCACCGCAACCGCAACGTTCCAAACGATCGCGTTCCACAAAATCCCACGCAAGATGATTAAAATGCCCATTAATTTATGGGAAATAAACACTAAATTCCTTTCATTTGGCCTATAAATTTATGACAATGAGATTTAAAAATCATGTTATATTGTGAATTCTTGTATGAATGTTATTTGGACACTTAGGCTAGTTACAAATGTTAACCAGTTCTCAAGAAATTAATAGATGTTTGGATCTAGTAATTTAATTTTGTAATTAGCTACAATTAGGTAACTAACTAATTATATGCTTTAATTTCAGGTCATCCATAAGATTGTTTCATATTTGTTTCGGAATGATTTAATCTATAATAACTGAAAATTTCATTCAGTTCTCCTAATTTTAAAGAAAGTTATGGGCTTTTGACTGTCCTCGATCACAGCATTTGTGTTGTCAATGGAAAAGCAATAGCGAACAAGATGCTAATTTTCGAGTATAACTTTTTTTAATACTGACGATATGATAGTGAATTAGGTGTCAAATTAAACTTCTTTTTATGCTATATCTGACGGGATAAATTGCAGACTTGATTTTTTAAATCTCAAAATTTTGTAACATTGCTAGGAAATCTCCCCCGAATTGTCATGTTACTCACGCCACGTGACTCATTGATGATTATTTATTTATATTTCTATGAGCAATTTTCCAAATTGGGCCCCGCATCCCCTAAGGCCGGCCCTGGTGGAAGGAGTTAGCAGTGCCGGATTTACGTATCAGCTAAACAAGCTATAGCTTAGGGCCCCCACTTTCTAGGGGGCCCCCCGAAAAAATTGAAAAAAACGGGGTGTACATTTCCAAAATATAAGCGCCTTGCACATGCGCACAACCACGGCCAGCACATCATCGGCCGCCCTGCGCATGCGCACTGCAACGGCAACTGGTCGACGCTGGGCACTTTCGCTCTCGCTTTGAATTGTGGGAGATTTGGCCGCCATGGCTGTCCGGTCGCTGGGAGCCTCACAAGTGGAACAGCTTAGGACCTCTCTTCATCTAAATCCGGCACTGGGAGTTAGGGAGACTGACAAAAACCTCCGGGAACCGCACGGAAACCTTGGGTGGGGCGCAGAGTCTCCAGAGGTTTCTGTTCAGGTTTCCTAAGTGGGACAGGGGTATTACTTACAGCGCTAGCAGCACCAGAGACCAAGGTTGGATCCCGACCACGGGTGCTGTCTGTACGGAGTTCTCCCTGTGACCTGCGTTGTTTTTCTCATTAGGTATTGTCCCTCAGCAGTCTCTGTTTCCGCACTGCCTTGGCCTCACAGACCGTTAACTCCCGGGTGTGAGTGGCTGACTCGCCGGGCGGGTAAAGAGTAAAGTCAAACAAATGTGCTGGAGAAACTCAGCGGGTGCGGCAGCATCTATGGAGCGAGGGAATTAGGCAACGTTTCGGGCCAAAACCCTTCTTCAGACTGATGTAGGGAGGGGGTGGGGGAGGGAGAAGAAAGGAAGAGGAGGAGCCAGAGGGCTGAAGGAGAGCTGAGAGGGGGAGGAGACAATAAGGGCTACCGGAAATTGGAGAAGTCAATGTTCATGCTCCGCTATAAGATGTTTGGTTCATGCAGTTGGAGTACAGACTGCCCAAGCGAAATATGGGGTGCTGCTCCTGCAATGTTCGGTGGTGTCCACTCTGGCCATGGAGGAGGTCCAGGCCAGAAAGGTCGGCTTCGGAATGGGAGGGGGAGTTGTGGTGCTGAGCCACCAGGATACAGATTGGTTATTGCGGACCGAGCGGAGGTGTTCGGCAAAACGATCGCCAAGCCGACTGGAAACTGTTCAAAACACTCAGTGAGACAGGCAGCAGCCGCGGAGAGAATCAGTTATCAGTTTCTGAGTTATCTCTCTCCAGAGATGCTGCCTGTCCCGCTGAGTTACTCCAGCTTTTTGTGTCTATCTCTAAGTTATCAAATGTGAGTGAAGTGTTTCAGCTCGAGGATCCATTGGCTGCCTGGGCTGCTGAACGTTTCCAGCGTTTGATGTGATTTTTATTTCAGATCTCCAGTGCACTTGGTTTTCATTAACGAGATGAATTGAAGTGAGAGTTGGCAAAAGTGTTCACTGGGTTTGATCGACCAGGGTGTGTGTGTGTGTGTGTGTGTGTGTGTGTGTGTGTGTGTGTGTGTGTGTGTGTGTGTGTGTGTGTGTGTGTGTGTGTGTGAGTGTGTGTGTGTGTGTGTGTGTGTGTGTGTGTGTGTGTGTGTGTGTGTGTGTGTGTGTGTGTGTGTGATCAAAAGGAAAAAGTACGGAAATGGTAAGGGGAAAATTAAAAAAACCCCGAAGGAAATAGATGTTTACCAAAAAAAAGTGGGGCGGGCGATCGCTCCGTGTCCGTGACGGGGGGTGCGGGGAGATGGTTTGAGTTCCTCTTTCTCCTGACCGGTCTCGAGCCGACGGGGAGGAGGGTGTGTGGAGGAATGGAGAAGGGGAGGTGCCCTCACGCTCCCGCGGAAGCTCTCCCGTCCCTCCAGTCGCCATGCTTCACGCACACAGCCATTCTCCCCCCCCCCCCCCCCTACTCTTCCCGGGAAGACGCTGGCCCTCTCCTTCCCTTCCCTCCCTCCCTTCCCGTCCCTCCCTTCCCTTCTTCCCCCCCATTCTCTCCTTCCCTCCATCCTTCCACTCTCTTTTCCATTTCGCCCCACCACTCCCTCCCTTCTCTCATCCCCTCCCACACACACACATCAGGCACAGACAACTAAGATACACACACACACACACACACACACACACACACACACTCACACACACACACACACACACACACACACACACACACACACACACACACACACACACACACACACACACACCTAAGTTTAGATTGGATAGAAGCCCAAAGGGTAGGATGGGGCTGAAGCCCAAAATTTAATGCCAGGACTGCTTTTTCGCCAATAGTTATTGGTTTTCCTGGCTCTAGTTAATTAAATTATTGTTTTTTTACATTTCACAGTCACTAAAACAAGTGGCATTGTAACTATGTACTTTTCAGAGATGATCTACACATTTTGTTTGTTACTTGTTGGCTTACATGTATGCAATTTTAGAGTAAAATGTAGCTTCGATCTGTTTGGTCCATTAACTCGCGGGCACTTTTTAAGCGCACTTTTTGATTACTTTCCATTCTACCATAGAGGTATAATAAACTTTATTTGTATTTCAATGATTCTACAGACCTTGGCTGGGAACCTGGGACTCGGCGTGTGCGTGCGTATGTGCGTGTGCGAATTGGACACGTTTCTAATTGCGATTTTCCTATCTTTTGTTTCACATAAACTGCGACGTTCGAGTGGAAATTAACCTGCAGCAGAGAAAGTAAATGTAGTCCGATAAAGGACAGGTGTTTCCCAGAGACTGTGTTTACACAAGGGGCATTTAGGGAGGAAGTAACAAAATGCTGCAGATCAGGTTTAATCGACGAATAGATACATAGATACATAGAAAATAAGTGCAGGAATAGGCCATTCGGCCCTTCGAGCCTGCACCGCCATTCAATATGATCATGGCTGATCATCCAACTCAGTATCCTGTACCTGCCTTTTCTCCATACCCCCTGATCCCTTTAGCCACAAGGGCCACATCTAACTCCCTCTTAAATATAGCCAATGAACTGGCCTCATCGACCCTCTGTGGCAGAGAGTTCCACAGATTCACCACTCTCTGTGTGAAAAATGTTTTTCTCATCTCGGTCTTAAAGGATTTTCCCCTTATCCTTAAGCTGTGACCCCTTGTCCTGGACTTCCCCAACATCGGGAACAAAGTGATGGGGTCATACAGTGGGTCAGGCAGCATCTGTGGAGAAAAGGAATGGGTGACGTTGCAGAAGTCGGGACCCTTCTTCAGACTGAGAGTAGGAGGTGGGGGAGGGAACTGGAGCGGGGTGTGGGTGGGTGTGAAGAGTTGGAGGTGAGAAAAGACCAGGACATATCAGGGCTCGTAACAAATCAGGGCGGTGCCCATTGTATGCCGGGAAAGGTGTGATCTGAAGGGAAACAATGTGAACTATGGAGCTGATGAAACAACCAGGGTGGAGGATGGGGGGAGCGAAGGTGAGAGGAATGTTCGTAGGTTAATTTTAAAGTCTAATTCCTTTATTCTGCAGATGCAACTTGTTCCTGAGAATCACTGGGAGATTCAAAGCAAGTTACTGTAACAGCGTTTTATCCCAACACAACGAGAGAGCAGTCCTGAACTACTATCTACCTCTCCCGGGGCCCTCTGACTATCTTTGATCAGACTTTACTGGCTTTACCTTGCACTAGACGTTATTCCCTTATCGTGTATCTGTACATTGTAAATGGTTCAATTGCAATAATGGATTGTCTTCCCGCTGACTGGATAGCCACACAACAAAAGCTTTTCACTGTACCTCGTTACACGTGATAATAAACTAAACTAAACTAAACTGAATTAAGCTGGAACGAGTGCAGAGACGATTTACGGGAATGTTTCCAGGACTCGAAGAATTGAGCTCTGGGGAGAGGTTGGGCAGACTAAGACTTTATTCCTTGGAGCGCAGGAGGATGAGGGGTGATCTGAAAGACGTGTATAACATCATGAGGTAAATTGAGGATGAATCCACAGTCTCTTACCCGTGGTAGAGGCTTAGGGTTAAAGTGAGGGAGGAAAGATTCCATTGGAACATGAGGGGTAACTTTTTTACTCAGAGGGTGTCGGGTCTGTGCAACGAGCTACCAGAGGAACTAAATGAAGCAGGTACTATATCAACATCTAAAGTACATTTGGACAGTGGTATGGATGGAAAAGGTTTATAAAGGTATGGGCCAATTGTGAACAAGTGGGACTAGCATAGATGGGGCATTGTGTTGGCACGGACCAGTTGGGCCAAATGACGTACATTGATTAAGAGGGATATATTTTGCTGCCTTACATACACCTCTGCTACAGAAAGAACCACCAGCAACCTCTCTGCTTTCCTCTAGGAGAACACACACAACTGAAGACAAGGAGGAGCCCCGGTGCCCAAACCACTCCACCCCGGGCAGTGCTGGGACCACTGGATCATCACACAGGCGAGACAAGGACAGTCAGAGAAGGAGAATGGAAAATGCCAGCTCCAGGTATGTCCGGATACATCACACAATGTTATTTCGCCACCTCTCCTCCCTCACCTCAAGCACAGCGCTGGAGTAACTCAGCGGGTCAGGCAGCATCTCTGGGGGACAGGTGGCGTTTCGGGTCGGGACCCTTCTTCACTCTGATTGTGAATGGAGGGAGGCGGCTGGATGAGGTTTTGGGGCAGAACTAAGTCAGGCAAGTGATAGGTTGATGGATGTTGGGAGGTGGGGGTGGGGGTGATGATTGAAGGGAGGCCGGAACTGTTTCCATCCGGCAGACGTTACAAGGCCTTCTACGTCCGCACACCAGACTCGGGAACAGCTTCTTTCCCAGAGCTATAGCGGCTCTGAACCGGCCCTGCTGTGTGCCCCCCCCCCCCCCCACCCCCCCCGGACTGTCTCCCTCGGATGGTCACGTCGCACAGACACATCTGCACTTTAGTCTGTTTTGAGTATTTTACTGTTATAATGTTCTTTGTACAAATCATGTTTTTGGCGTATCTAAATCTAAATTTTAGTAGTTACTTAAGTTAGGATGTCGGATGGAAGCTGCATACCCAAATCTCGTTGCACTTATGTGCAATGACAATAAAATGTATTATTATTATTATTATTATTATTATTATTATTATTATTATTATTATTATTATTATTATTATTATTATTATTATTATTATTATTATTATTATTATTATTATTATTATTATTATTATTATTAATAAAAGACTGAGAAAAGGAGAACTCGTGGGATAGATGGGCTGAATGGCCTAATTCCGCTCCTAGTCCAAGAGAAGAGACGTGAAATGGGAAGCTGGAGGAATGGATATAGGTGAAGGGGGAAAGGGCGGGATTGTGGGATAAATGGTGTATCCAGGTGGAACAATGGGAAGAGAAGAGGGAAAGGGAGAGAAGGTGCTTGTCCTTTATTTCAGTTGGTTTCATTTCAACTGGAAACTTTCACCGAACATGTTTCGTTTCAGCCAACAGGCGGCTCAGTCTGAGACCCCCACATTCTTCACACAGGAAGAGTTCAGCAAACTGAAGTCCGAATTTGAAACGGGAGGAGTGGAAAAGGTTCAATCTCTGCTGGAGAAGAAGGTGAAAGAACTGGACGACACCGAGTTGAACATCGCCGTGACGGGAGAGTCGGGTGCAGGAAAATCCACCTTCATCAACGCCATGAGAGGGCTTCTTAAAAAAGATAAGGGAGCGGCTGCGGTTGGGACCATAGAAACTACAATGGAGCCAACCGGATACTCACATCCCAATCTGCCCAATGTCCGCTACTGGGACCTGCCGGGGACCGGAACTACACGATTCACCGCGGGTTCTTACCTGAAGGAAATGCAATTTAATAAATACGATTTCTTCATCATAGTGTCAGCTGGTCGATTCAGAGAGAATGATGCAAAACTTGCCAAGGAGATTAAGCGGCTGGGGAAGAAGTTCTATTTTGTCCGCTCTAAGATTGACGCTGACCTTAATTCAGTGCAGCTGGAAGGGGGGGAATTTGATGAAGATGTAGAAATGGAAACGATCCGGAGCGACTGCGTCAGTGGGTTGGGAAAGGCCGGGATCCCCGATCCCACCGTGTTCCTGGTATCCAATTTCAAGAAGAATATGTATGATTTCCCTCGGTTAATGAAAGCACTTGCAGATGGTTTACCAAATAAAAAGGAATCTGTCTTTGTCCTGGCCCTTCCCAACGATAGTGTGGAGATTATTTGGAAGAAACGTGAGGTGTTGAAGGGACGTATCTGGATGTTGGCGACCATCGCGGCAGGAGTGGGAGCGATCCCGGTCCCGGGTCTCTCTGCCGCCTGTGACATTGGGATATTGATTGGAGCCATAAACAATTTTCGTGAATACCTGTGTCTGGATGCTGCTGGTCTCCACAGATTGGCCGGCAGAACAGGCTCATCTGTGGAAGAGCTGAAAACCAAAGCAGGATCACCCCTACTGGGAGAAATAACTGAACATGTAATAGTAAAAAGGCTGCGATTGGGTGCGGTCTTCGTTGCTGTTTCAGCCGTGGAAGCCGGTCTTCACTTTGTCCCATTCATTGGTTCCCTGTTTGGTGCTGGGTCATCATTTGTTATGACCTACGCGATACTGAATGATGCGCTGAACCTTCTGGTGGAGACCGCTGAGAAGGTGCTCGCTATAACCAATGGCGCCGAGTAACCGCTCTGCCCCAATATCCATCCCATCAGTTCACGTCGTGCTGGGCTTCATACTTTGAATAAATGCTGTTTGCTTCGAGCTATCCGCTAGTCCGCCCAGGCCCACGTGATCTCCCGTTACTCTACCCCCCCCCCCCCCCCCCCCCCCCCCCTTTCTGTCCGCGACCTACTCCACTATCAGTGAGGCCACACACAAATTGGAGGAACAGCATCTCATATTTCGTTTGGGCAGCTCACACCCCAGCGGTATGAATATTAATGAGTCCAATGTCAAGTACTCCTTGCTTTCCCTCTCTCTCCATCCCTCTCCTATTATAGTTTTCGGACTGGTTTTACTGTCCTCCTGATTGAATTTTACTGATTGCATGCCTCCTTGTCACCTTCCATTCGGTTAACAATGACCCATTCACATTCTCCACCGGGTGGTGCTTCGATGGCAGCCTCGCCGACAATCTGTCTGTCCTTTGATCGCCCTGAAGAGGAAGGCCCACCGCCGGCTATGGGAGTAAGATCGTCCCGTCAACGGAAGGTTAGAGGCCCCCGATCGCTGGAGGACAAGTGAATGGAGAGATTGAACTTTTTCTCGCCTTCCATCACAGTGAGGAATGTGGAGGAGTCACTGTGGTGGATGTTCATGTTAAAATGTATTTTGTGTGTTCTGTTGCTTTTTATTGATATGATGACTGTATGGCAAATGAAATTCCTCGTATGTTGCAAAACGCACTTGGCTAATAAAATATGATTATGATTATGATTCTACAATTTTCTTCAGCAGCGCCCCCTTTGATCTCTCGCTTTCACGCCTCACCCTTCCACATATCTATGTCTCCCTCTCCCTTGACTATCACTGAACAAGGGTCTCGACATGAAACGTCACCCATTCCTTCTTTCTGGGATGCTGCCTGTCGCTCTGAGTTACATCCCCTCTCAGCGGAATGAATATTGATTTATCTAACTTCAAGTAACCCTTGCATCCCCTCTCTCTCCGTTCTTTCACCACTCTCGTCATCATAGAAACATAGAAAATAGGTGCAGGAGTAGGCCATTCGGCCCTTCGAGCCTGCACCGCCATTCAATATGATCATGGCTGATCATCCCTCAGTATCCCGAACCTGCCTTCTCTCCATACCCCCTGATCCCTTTAGCCACAAGGGCCACATCTAACTCCCTCTTAGATATAGCCAATGAACTGGCCTCAACTACCTTCTGTGGCAGAGAATTCCACAGATTCACCACTCTGTGTGTGAAAATAAAAAGACTAATCTCTTAGCTTTAAACTGTGACCCTTTGTGTTGGACTTCCCCAACATCGGGAACAATCTTCCTGCATCTAGCCTGTCCAACCCCTTAAGAATGTTGTAAGTTTCTATAAGATCCCCCCTCAATCTCCTAAACTCTAGCGAGTACAAGCCGAGTCTATCCAGTCTTTCTTCATATGAAAGTCCTGACATCCCTAGAATCAGTCTGGTGAACCTTCTATGGCGATAATGTCCTTCCTCAGATTTGGAGACCAAAACTGTACGCAATACTCCAGGTGTGGTCTCACCAAGACCATGTACTACTGCAGTAGAACCTCCCTGCTCCTATACTCAAATCCTTTTGCTATGAATGCAACATACCATTCGCTTTCTTCACTGCCTGCTGCACCTGCATGCCTAATTTCAATGACTGGTGTACCATGACACACAGGTCTCGTTGCATCTCCCTTTTTCCTAATCGGTCACCATTTAGATAACAGTCTGCTTTCCTGTTTTTGCACCAAAGTGGATAACCATACATTTATCAATTTATCCACATTATACTGCACTAATGAAACATCATACTAGTTTCACTATCGTCCTGTTGAGTACCACAGTCTGTATAACTCGTTACCACCTTTCCCATAGCCAACAATGCACCATTGTGGGCTCTATCTGTCCTTCATCATCGCGCCTTGTTTTGATTTGTCGTTTTACATATATTTCGTTCATTTGTTCTCTGTACCATTTCATATATCTCGTTTCCCTCTCCCTGACTCTCAATCCGAAGAAGGGTGTCGACATGAAATGCCACCTATTCCTTTTCTCTTGAGAAGCTGCTTGTCCCGCTAAGTTACTGCAACGTTTTGTGTCTGTCTATGATTCTACCAGCCCGTTTGTGTCCCTCAGAACTACCCGACAAGCAACAATAAACCAGTTCTCATTCAGCAGCAAAACACTCCAATGCATCTACTTTGGTATCAATGCGAACTGGAAAGTCAGCGCCTTCATTAGATTGTGATTGGCAGCGACTGTCTGGGAAGGACGTTTCTCTCCAGGACGGGAAACTTCCAGTGTGGGGGGAAGTGGGAACGTGTCTGAGAACCTGTCACTTGTCTTATTCCCAGTAATCTTCACCAAGGTGAAGAAGCGGAGATACATCTGCAAGAAGACCAACTCTCTGTGAGGGAACTGGGACCATGTCTATCATCTACAGCTCCAGACAAACAGATATGGAGAATGTTTAGAACTGATGAGAATGACCCGCCTGAAATACATCCCACTGGAATGTGGGCGGCACAGTGGCGCAGCGGTAGTGCTGCTGCCTCACAGCGCCAGCGACACGGGTTCAATCCTGACTACGGGTGCTGTCTGTTTGTGCATGGGCTTCCACCGGGTGCGATGGTTTACTCCCACACTACAAAGATATACAGGTGTGTGTGTTAATTGGCTTCTGTCAGCATTGTAAATTGACCCTAGTGTGTAGGATAGTGCTAGTGTACGGGATGATCAATGGGCCACATGTAATCAGTGGGTCGAAGGGCCTGTTTCCGCGCTGTATCTCTAAACTAAACTAAACTGTAACCACGACTGTTTTAGTATTATTTAGCATTCTGTTATTATATGAAAACGTTGTTTCTAATGTAACCGACAATTACTATTGCAGCTTTGATCATACAGCTCGTTGATTGAGCAGGAAATGCTGATGGTAAAATAAGCCACATTGGGGGGTTTAATATGTACTTGTGTAGTAATGTGGACCCTGTTCCCTTCAACTGACTTGTTGATGGGGAGTGTGTGTAATCAGATTAGTCTCACACAGCAACAGGTGACTCTTTGACATGATATGTAATACAGTTGCTGTTGATGGGTCAACACATGTGAACTGTTTAGACAAGTAGAGTTGTATCTATTGTTAATTAACAAGCTTGCTTCAGTACAAATATACACAATAAAAGTTCTATATAAAGCCTAACTCTTAGTATTCGTCCGTTAACTAAAATGACTGCAGCTGACCCGTGTTAGTGAAACTTGTGAGAACCGGTTGTGTTTCAACATGCTGAATATAGAGACAGATATTTCCCCTGGAGGAACGGGTTACATATCACTGCCAGGTCGTGCGGCACTGTGGTCAACCCAGTTCTATAACCCGGGCATTGATGTTGAGAATGGGGCATCACAGTGGCGCAGCGGGTAGAGCTGCTGATTCACGGCGCGGGTGATACAAGTTCCATCCTGACATCGGTTCTTGTCCGTGTGGAGTTAGCACAGTCTCCCCGTGACCGTGTGGGTTCCCTCTGGGTGTTCTGGTCTCCTCCCACATCCCAAAGACGTGCGGGTTTGTAGGTTGATTGGTCTCAGTAAATTACCCCTAGTACGTAGGGTGTGGGCGAGGAAGTGGGATAACTTAGAACTAGTGTGAATGTGAGATCGATGGTCGCCCTCGACTAGTTGGGCCGAATGGCCTGTTTCCATGCTGTATCTCTAAATAACTATTCTGTGTCACGTCAAGGGGGTCAGCTGCCATCGCCATGAAGTGGAAGACCACACACAGGCCTTGTCTTTGGTTTGTACTGAAGCAGTAAGGTGGGAAATGGGGTTCCCAGATGTTTGGGGAATCTGGCCGCGTTGACATTTATTGAGGATTTGATCATTAAAGTGTTGTGTTTACAACCCCCAATCTGATGTGGGGGATGTTAGATATAGCTCTTGGGGCTAACGGAATCAAGGGATATGGGTAGAAAGCAGGAACAGGGTACCGATTCATGATCATATTGAATTGTGGTGCTGGTTCGAAGGGCCGAATGGCCTCCTCCTACACCTATTTTCTACGTTTCTATGTTCCCTTTGCTCTTGGATGTCCAAACATAGACAATTCGCATTCTGGGCACGGTGCCCCAGTGGAGCTGAGTGGGAGACACCTGCCACGTGCAGGCGATGGTGGAGACTGCAGCTTTCCTGGCACTGAGCTGATGTACATCAGTGCTGTCTGCCCGCTACAGGTGAGTCCCCACTGTCCCCAGTCACTTCATGTGGAACATGTGGAGGCTTCAGCCATGAAAACGGAACAAGGGTCTTCACCTGAAACGTCACTCATTCCTTCTCTCCAGAGATGCTGCATGTGCCGATGATTGACTCCAGCTTTTTGTGTCTATCTTTGGTAAGAATTACTCAGCAGGTCAGTGGAGGGAAACAGAGCTGGCGTTTCAGATTCAATCCCCTCATCACAACTGCAATAATGGATTTGAGACTATTTTGTGTTGTGAACACTGATCCAAATGTAGAGAACAAACCTGCACGTACATGATAGTCCAAAATTAGTTTAGAAACACCAGATATAGAGCCATGGGGCAGGGCAACACGTGACCAGGCTCTTCGGCCCATCACATCCATACTATCAAGCTGCCATTATGGGCTGGACTCATTCTCCTGCATTTAGACATTGGCCATAAACCCTTCCGATCCATTCATCTGTTCAAATATTTGTTAAAGTCACAATTTCACCCCGTTCTATAGCTTCCTCTGGTAACTCATTACCCTCACATTAAACCTATGTCCTCTCGTTCTCGACTCCCCTTTACTGGGCACGTGTCTCCATGCGTTTACCCGATCCATCCCTCTGACAATTTTGTACACTTCTGTAAGAAGTACGTATATTGGCTACCTCTCATCCTCCTGCGCTCCCAGGTATAGAGTGCCAGCCTGCTCCACTGCTCCTTATACCTCAGGCCCTTGAGTTCTGGCAACATCATCATAAATCTCTGCACCCTTTCCAGCTTGACGACATATTTCCTATAACATGGTGCCCCAAACTGAACACAATATTCTAAATGTGGCCTCACCAACGTCTTATACAACAGCAACATGACCCGCCAACTTCTATACTCAATACTCTGACTGATGAAGGCCAAAGTGCCAAAATACTTTTTGACCCCCCTGCCTTCCTGCGCCCTGTAAGAGGGACATTGGCGTAACACTACGCAACAATAATTTCTTGTACCATTAAGTTGTGGAAACAGGAAGGTGCAAAACCCGGGGGAACAACTGTTAAACTAAGCGCACAGAAGTGGTGGCTTGAGAAGGGAGAGATCCTGCACAACCAGTCGAGTAAGTGAATGGAGCAGCGTAGGAGCGGTGCCCATAGGCAGCTGCATGGATCGCTGGTGGAAGGAGACGATGGCATCACGCTGGGCCAGGCCCACCCCCACTCCAGCACACAACCTACTGTCCACAGCTAGAGTACAATTAGACTGGATCGCACGCACAACAAGCATCTCACCTTGTCTCTGCACACGTGACAACAGATAAAGCCACTATCTAAATAATGTCATCAGGTCATAAGTGACTGGAGTAGAATTAGGCTTTTCGGCCCATCAAGTCTAGTCTGCCATTATTGGGAGAGTCTGGGACTAAAGGTCATATCCTCAGATTTTTGATTACCACAGGTGTCAGAGGTTATGGGGAGAAGGCAGGAGAATGGGGTTAGTGGGGAGAGAGATAGATCAGGTATGATTGAATTGTGGAGTCGACATGATGGGCCGAATGGCCTAATTTTACTCCGATCATTTTTGCCCTTGTGATCAAGTCTACTCTACCATTCAATTGTTGCTTATGGAAGGCCTGGTGTCAGAGTGAATGAAGCCGTTCCCGAGGGAAAGATGTGTAAGAAGAAACTGCAGATGCGGGTTTAAACCGAAGATAAACACAAACAGCTGGAATAACTCAGTGGGACGGGCAGCATCTCTGGAAAGAAGGAATCGGTGACGTTTCCGCTGAGTTAGTCCAGCGTTTTTGTGTCAATCTCCCGAGGGAACGATATCGGTTATTAGAGTGTTGCAGAACTGGCGTCGGGGAGACGAGGAAAACTTCATCAAAGTCGTAATATCCGTGGAGAACTTTTATCCCTGTATTATGTTCTGTATTATGTTGACATATTCTGTTGTGCTGCAGCAAGCAAGAATTTCATTGTCCTATCTGGGACACATGACAATAAATTCTCTTGACTCTTGATTTCGCAATGGAGAATAATCCGGTTTTACCCAATTCCCCAGGAACTTCAAACCAAAGATCCCAGCTTCAAACAGGCGCATTATTGCAATTGGTTCATGTAGGAACATGTGTCCAATCACATGAAAGCTACTGGGTGAGAGAGAGAGAGTGGGTGAGTGAGACGGGGAGAGAGAGAGAGAGAGAGAGAGAGAGGGAGATGGAGAGGGAGAGGGAGAGGGGAGCTAGGGGAGAGGGAGAGAGCGCATGGCCTCTCTCTCTCTCTCGCTCCTCTCTCTCTCTCTCTCTCTCTCTCTCTCTCTCCGTCTCTCTCTCTACGTCTCTCTGCTCTCTCTCTCTCTCTCTCTCTCTCTTCTCGTCTCTCTCTCCTCTCTCTCTCTCTGCTCTCTCTCTCTCTCTATCTCTCTCTCTTCTTTCTCATCGTCTCCCACTGTTATTAATTTTTCAAACGGGAGGGGAGAAGGAGAGAGAGGCGCGAGCCACACAACTGCTTTGTTGTGTTCACCTTTCCCCTCCCAGGTCCACTTGCAAGAAGAAGTACAGGTTAGGAACAAGGGTTGAAGCACCAAACTGAGGCGTAGTTCTCAGCGCGACGGTGTCATGTTAGATGGAGTGACACTGTAAAGGCGGCACTGTTCTCCCCGTCAGCTCTCCGTGTGATCTGCTGCAAAGCGACTGGATCCCACAATAGACGGAAAAACTCCGGCAACACTTGAGCCTTACATCTGTGTAAAGTCTCTCTACCCCCCCCCCCCCCCCCCCCCCTTCACCAGTGCGGCTCTCTACTTCCGGCATGGTCTGGGCTTGAAGTTTTGGGCAAATCGAAACTTAACAGCAGCAGCAAAACACCCTTTGTTTGTCCTTCGGGTTCTCTCTGAATGGGAGCGGTTTCAGAGAGCGGGCGTTGCACTCAATACAGAGAATTCATTGCAAATAGATTCGTAATCATGATAGGGGATTATCGAGTGGCCGCTGGTGTTTGTTGTCACGTTACTAGTCCGTCTGGTTGTTCCGGGCACTCAATGAGAGAAGGCGGCCGCTGTTGTCACTGGACGCTTTAACATCCGCTACAACCAGAGCGGCACAAACTCCAGCCCCGCGGCCTCCTGTGGGCGGCGAGGAAACGGAGTGGATTGTCTGCCCCTCTCTGACACTTGTCTCCGGGCCCGGGACCCCCTGCAGAATATCAAACCTCTCTCGGTGCCACGTTAGAATCATAGAAACAGCAAAATAGTTGCAGTAATAATAGTCGGCGGTTCGAGCCAGCACCGCCATTCCATATGATATCTAAAATCAGTTTCCCGTTCCTGCTTTTTCCTCCCCATGCCCCTTGATTCCTTTAGCCCATTAGAGCTAAATCTGACTCTTGAAAACATCCAGTAAATTGGCTTCCACTGCCTTCTGTGGCAGAGAATTCCACAGATTCACAGCTCTCTGAGTGAAAAGGTTTTTCCTCATCTCAGTCCTAAATGGACTTATTCTTAAACTGTGACCCCTGGTCCTGGACATTGTTTCAGTACCTGATCATTTTGATTGATCTCTATTAGTGGCAGCATTTACAGTACAGAAATAGACCATTCGGCCCAACTAGTCCCTGCCATCCTTTTTCTGCCACTGGTGAATTTGCCACAGGTAACATTGTTGTCTATCAGATGTTTCAGTTTAGACACAAAATGCTGAAGTACTTCAGCGGGACAGGCAGCATCTCTGGGGAGAAGGAATGGGTGACCTTTCAGGTCGAGACCCTTTAAACTGATGTCAGAGGAGTGGGTGGTACAGAGATGGATGTAACAGGGATTTCCAGTCCAAGACACTGTTTTAACAAGGGGATTGCTACAGCGTTTCCAGTTACACACTAGCCAGTTATTGTATGAGGTTGTCAGTCACCGTTTCAAAGTACTGACCGATTTACAGACTACTTCTGTAGACCGACTGGGGGTGGGGGGGACTCAATTCTCCAAACCTCCCGCTGTCAGGTTGAGGAAGGTGGGGTGAGACATCCCCGCTGTACACAGGTTCATAAGTGAAAGGAGCAGCATTAGGCCATTCGGCCCATCAAGCCTACTCCACCATCTACCATGGCTGATCAATCTCTCCCTCTTAACCCCATTCTCTGCCTTCTCCCCATAACCCCTTACCCCCATAACAAATGAAGAATGTATCTCTGCCTTGGGGAAATCTATTGACTTGGCCTCCACAGCCTTCAGTGGCATTGATTTCCACAGATTCACCAGCCTCAAACTAAAATAAATTCCTACTCCTAAAGGAATGTCCTTAAGTTCTGAGGCTATGACATTGGGCCCAAGATTCTCCCACTAGTGGGAACATCCTGTCCACATCCACTCTAGACAGGTTTTTGGTAAGTTTCAATGAGGACCCCCTCATCCTTCTAAACTCCAGCACGTACAGGTCCATTTTCAGTAGATTGCATGAAACCCATCCCGATTAAGGGTGATTTTCCCAGTAGCCTCAGGGATTTCTGGTATAGAACAAACCATCACTCACTCTCTCACTACTTTCCTGTTGAAGGAGCAGACTCACACATCCACGGACAAAGAAGAGCTCTGATCGCCGACCTCACCTCAGCACAGTGCTGGGATCACTGGACCATCACACAGGCCGGCAGCGAGACACAGAGATCGGAAATGGGAGGAAACAGTTCCAGGTAGGTCCGGACATGCCGCACCCTGTCACCCTGTCTCCCCATCACCCTGTCTCCCTGTCACCCTGTCTCCCCATCACCCTGTCTCCCTGTCTCCCTGTCACCCTGTCTCCCGTCTCCCCATCACCCCGGGTTGAGATAGAGATATATAAAATTATGAGGAACATCGGTCGGTATGGTGAATGGTCACTTGTCTTTTTCACAGGGCAGGTAATTAAAATCTGGAAGGTTTCCAGTTGAGAGGTAAAGATGACTGGTGGGTATTTGGAACCAGCTGTCAGAGAAGTGGTAGAGACAGGAACACGATCGTCATTTATTAGCCAAGTGGGTTTTGCAACAAACGAGGAATTTGGTTTGCCACACAGTCAAACCTAAAAAGCAACAAGACACACAACTATATAAACATGTGATATAAACATCCACCACAGTGACTCCTCCACATTCCCCACTCTGATGGAAGGCATTAAAGTCTTATCCACTTTACTCCTTTCCTCCTGCGAACCAACCGCAGCTGGAGATCGAGCTCCAACGTTGGGGCGGTCGAACTCTTGCGGCTTGGAGTTTACGAAACCGGTCCCTAATCAGGGTCCGCCAGCTTCACGATGTTAATGTCCGCAGCTCTCGCAGGTTGGAGCAACAAAGGCTGACCCCTGGCAAATGGAACGCCCGCTCCAAGATGGTAAAGTCCGCAGTCTCCACGGTTTTGGAGTCGAGAAGTCCCAAACCAGAGGCCGACAACTCCACGATGTTAAGCTGCAGTGCAGACGGAGATACAACATGGAAAGAGTGCAATGGACAATAGGTGCAGGAGTAGGCCATTTGGCCCTTCAAACCAGCACCGCTATTCAATATCATCATGGCTGATCATCCCCAATCCTGTCTTCTCCCCATATCCCCTGACTACACTATTTTTAAGAGCCCTTGCTGCTTCCAACATATTAATTCATGTTCAAATTGTTATATCCTATGAATCCAAAATGAGGAGACCAGTATGAAGAAAGTCACCGACCAGAAACGTCACCTATTCCTTTTCACCAGAGGTGCTGCTGACCCGCTGAGTTACTCCAGCATTAGTTACTCCAGCATCTTCGGCATAAACCAGCAACTGCAGTTCTTACCTCGACGATAGACAATAGACAATAGGTGCAGGAGTAGACCATTTGGCCCTTCCAGCCAGCACCGCCATTCAATGTGATCATGGCTGATCATCCCCAATCAGTACCCTGTTCCTGCCTTCTCCCCATATCCCCTGACTCCGCTATTTTTAAGAGCCCTATCTAGCACTCTCTTGAAAGCATCCAGAGAACCTCCCTCCACCATACATGCTGCCTGACCTACTGACGTCTTCTGGCATTTTTGTTTTGCACTAGATTCCAACATCTGCAGTCTCTCATGTCTCCACCATCAACTGATCCATACCCAGGCACATTCCAGAATCTCACTCTGTACAGAATATCTGTTGCACTTTGTTCTGTTGCAGGAAAAGCATATCAACCATAACTATACTTAGCCTTATAATTGTGCATGTGTACAGAAGTACAGTGAAAAAAGCTTTGTTTAGCATGTTGTGTAATCAATAGGTCAGGTTGACATGAGGATATCTGGTAATGATGCAATGTGCAATGTATTTCGATGCTATTTCAACTGGAAACTATCATGGTTTCATTCAGTCATGTTCTAACACATGTTTCCTTTCAGTCAACAGGTGGCTCAGTCTGAGACCCCCACATTCTTCACACAGGAAGAGCTCAGCAAACTGAAGTCCGACTTTGAAACGGGTGGTGTGGAAAAGGTTCAACCTTTGATACAGAATAAGATCAAAGAACTGGACAAGACCGAGCTGAACATCGCCGTGACGGGAGAGACGGGTGCAGGAAAATCCACCCTCATCAACGCCATGAGAGGGCTTCGTAGCACAGATGAGGGAGCGGCTGAGGTTGGTACCACGGAAACTACAATGGAGCCAACCGGATACCCACATCCCAATCTGCCCAATGTCCGCTACTGGGACCTGCCGGGGACCGGATCCCCACAATTCACCGCGGGTTCCTACCTGAGGAAAATGCAATTTAAAAAATACGATTTCTTCATCATAGTGGCAGCTACTCGATTCAAAGAGAATGATGCAAAACTTGCCAAGGAGATTAAGCGGCTGGGGAAGAAGTTCTACTTTGTCCGCTCTAAGATTGACGCTGACCTTTATGCTGTGCGGAAGGAACGGAAGACATTTGATGAAAACGAGGAATTGGAAAAGATCCGGAGTGACTGTGTCAGTACGTTGGGGAAGGTCGGGATCCCTGATCCCATCGTGTTCCTGATATCCAGTTTTAAACAGGATCAGTATGATTTTGTTCAGTTAATTGAAGCACTGGAAGGTGATTTACCAAACATAAAGAAAAGGATCTTTGTCTTGGCCCTTCCCAACCTCAGCGTGGAGATTGTTCAGAAGAAAAGTGAGTTGCTGAAGAAGGGGATCTGGGCATTGGCGACCATCTCGGGATTAGTGGGGGCCATCCCAGTCCCTGGAGTCTCTCTCGCTTGTGACATTGGGATATTGATTGGAGCAATCATCCAGTTCCGGAAATGCCTGGGTCTTGATGATGCTTCTCTTCAGCGACTGGCCAACAGGACAGGTAAATCCATGGAAGAGCTGAAAGCCGCAGCAAAAAGTCCCCTGCTGGGAGAAATAACTCCAGATGTCATTATGAGGATAGGTTGGGGAGTCGCGGTTGTTACCGTGTCAGCCCTGGAACTAGCTCTCGACATTGTCCCAGTCATTGGCTCCATTTTTGGAGCAGGTTCATCATTCCTCATGACCTTCAAGATCCTGAGAGATGCGCTGAAGGATCTGACAGAGAGCGCGGAGAGGGTGGTGAGGGTAGCGTTTGAAACTTGAACATAGAAGGGGACAGCACAGGAACGGACCCTTTGAATAATGCCAACATTACGCCAAGTTCAACTGATCTCATTTGCCAGTACATGATCCATATCCCTCTACTGTCTGCACCTCCAGGTGCCTATCCAAAGGCCCTTTAAATGCCACCATCAAACATGATTTACGTCTTTCAATTAATCGAGTTCCTTTTATGTTGTGTCATAGACACATAGAAAATAGGTGTGGGAGTAGGCCATTCGGCCCTTTGAGCCAGCATTACCATTCATGGAAACAAAGAAACATAGGAAATAGGTGCAGGAGGAGGCTTTTTGGCCCTTCAAGCCAACACCACCATTCATGATGATCATGGCTGATCATCCACAATCAGTAACCTGTGCCTGCCTTCTCCACATTCCCCTTGATTCCACTGGCCCCAAGAGCTATATCTAACTCTCTTTTAAATTCATCCAGTGTATTGGCCTCCACTACCTTCCGTGGCAGCGACTTCCACGAATTCACAACTCTCTGGGTGAAAAAGTTTTTTCTCATCTCAGTTTTAAATGGTCTCCCCTTTATTCCCCTGATTCTGGACCCCCCCCCCCCCCCCCCCCCCCCCCCCCGCGCCAACATTGGGAACATTTTTTCTGCATCTAGCTTGTCCAGTCCGTTTATAATTTTATTTATATAATAAATACAAGCCCAGTCTTTCCAATCTTTCCTTTTATGACAGTCCTGCCATCCCGGAGATTAACCTTGTGAACATACTCTGCACTCCCTCAATAGCAAGAATGTCCTTCCTCAAATTAGTAGACCAAATTTGCACACGATACTCCAGGTGTGGTCTCTCAAGGGCCCTGTACAACTGCAGTAGGACCTCCTTGCTCCTAAACCAAATCCTCACACAATGAAGGCCAACATGCCAGTAGCTTTCTTCTCTGCCTGCTGTACCTGCATGCTTACTTTCAATAGATTGAAATAAGTCAATAGATTGAAGAAGTCTAATGTCAAATCTTGCTGGATAAATACAAGAGTGATAGTATATTTATGATGACCAAGAACCACCAGTGAGATGTACAGGTGGTACTTCCAGAAATTCAGAAGCTCTGTAACAATCAAGGTGAAATGTTATTCAGCATGGGCCTATAGAAGGCACAGTTTTGTGAACTTTCAGTTTAGAGATACAGATGGAAACAGGTCCCTCAGCCCACCAATTCCACACCGACCATTGATCACAGTTTCACACTAGGTCGACTTTACCGCACTCTCTCATCCACTCACTCCACACTAGAGGATATTTTACAGAGGCCAATTAACCTACAATCCTACACGTCTTTGTGGGTAGAAACCTGAGCACCTGGAGAAAACCCACATGCTCACATGGAAACCATGCAAACTTCACACAGGCTGCACCCGTGGTAAGGATCAAACCCGGGTCTCTGACGCTGAGGGACAGCAGACCTACCTGTTAGACATTGAAACATAGAAAATAGGTGCAGGAGTAGGCCATTCGGCCCTTCAAGCCTGCACCGCCATTCAATATGATCATGGCTGATCATCCAACTCAGTATCCTGTACCTGCCTTCTCTCCATACCCCCTGCTCTAGCCACAATGGCCACATCTAACTCCCTCTTAAATACAGCCAATGAACTGGCCTCAACTAACTTCTGTGGCAGAGAATTCCAGAGATTCACCACTCTCTGTGTGAAAAATGTTTTCCTCATCTCGGTCCTAAAAGATTTCCCCCTTATCCTTAAACTGTGACCCCTTGTTCTGGACTTCCCCAACATCGGGAACAATCTTTCTGCATCTAGCCTGTCCAACCCCTTAAGAATTTTGTAAGTTTCCATAAGATCCCCCCTCAATCTTCTAAATTCTAGCGAGTACAAGCCGAGTCTATGCAGTCTTTCTTCATATGAAAGTGCTGACATCCGCCATTGCAAGGTACCAAGCAACAGCACCTTACAGTTAGCAGCCAATTTGACAGCCATAAAATGCAGCTGAAACGCTGGGGATTTTTAGCACAAAATAAGTGTAGTAAAGCACACAAATGATTGGAAAATGCAAATTCACCATCACTACAAACCTCTGAGGTTTAATGTGGGTCAGATTTTCCCAGCTAGGTTCTTGTCTCGTTGACCTGTGACTTTTCACCAATCTGATGTATGAATGGATTGTACTTCAGGAAGTTGGCCCAGTGACCATTGGCAAGGTCTTGTATACGGAGGGCAGTGCGTGTTGAAGTTCCATTGCATCACAATGATGAAGAAGCCTCAATCACAGAAATTACTAAAGAATCCTTACTTATATGTGAGGCACATCCACATGCAGGAAGCTGTTATGGTCTTTAAAAACCTTGAATGCCATTGAGAATAATTGAAGAACTATTAAAATGCTAAAACAATTTTAGTTTGTTCTTCCTTTAGAGGTTGATATTAACACACGGAGATGGGGGTAAAACTAATAATTATACAGACAATAACTATGCAACACAACTAAACAATCTTTTGACATTTTTATTAACATGGGTAAAAAATATAAATTTATCACAGAAATATCAATAGATAACATGACAAAATATGATGAATTATTGAAAGGAATTGCATTATGTAAAAATAATGGCCTTGCGTAGCTTTAAAACTTAATTGTAAATACCCATCTGGCACATGTTGTACGGGAAAGATAGATCAGCCATGATTGAATGGTGGAATAGACTTGATGGGACGAATGGCCTAATTCTGCTCCAGGAACTAATGAACTGTATTAATTCTGATTTTCAGCACAATGTATGTTAGCGATCTGATGTATTCAAAAACGCTCTGTGATTAACATACACTATTCCAAATATTTCTCTCATCAATACATATCTGTGCCTTCTGATTATTCAAGATAAAACCTCAATAGAAATGCAAATATTGTGGTCTGATGTTTTTCTTACATTTTGTTGTGCAGCACAGTGTATCTCAATACATGAGAAACACCAAAAGAGAGTTGTCTGTCCTGCAGAAATGCATTGTACCTTCCCACAGGTTGCGAAGGTGCTCCATAGAGTACAAGATTCCATGCAACTCATGCACATAGTATTTACACACATTTTCATCAATGGGCAGCACCTCATTCCACAGACTGTACAAGTCAAAGTCATCCGTTACATTGAGCGTGAAATCCAGGGTAATGTGTCGTAGGTGGTAATTGTTCAATAAAATATAGAAAACATTGGTTTGTCATCAAGACTCTACAGATATGGGGGACAAATAAATGATGAGAGGCGTAATTTGTTCAGACTGCAGACAGTTCTAAATATTCCACTGAGCAAATTGGTTCCCACTTTACGAGGTAATTCACAAATTCTCCCGAGTTTTCCCCTTGATTCAAACTCGCAGAATGTTCGTAACAGGTCCGGAGGAGTCCGTAATATATTATAAACCAGCCGTAGGTACTCGGAGCATCCTCCCGACTATTTTTATATTCCTGGACATTTTATATCAGGCTGGAAAAAACGTCCTGACTTACCTGATGCCCCGAATACCTACGGCTGGCATAACGAGCCGCTACGATATATCTTGAATTTAGTTTGGATAAAGGACTGATCTTATAGAGGTGTATAATGACCATATAGAGGTGTATAATGATCCTATAGAGGTGTACAATTAACCTATTCAGGTGTATAATGATCCTATAGAGGTGTGTAAAAGCATGACTGGAATAGATTGGGTAGATGCACAGAATCTTTTGCCCAGAGTATGTGAATCAAGTGCCAGAGGACATAGGTTTAAGGTGAAGGGGGAAAGATTTTTATAGGTACTGAAGGGTAAGATTTTCCACACAAAGTGTGGTGGGTGTATGGAACAAGCTGCCGGAAGAGATAGTTGAGGCTGGTACTATTGCAATGTTTAAGAAACATTTAGACAGGTACATGGATAGGACAGGTTAGGATGGATATGGGTCAAACACAGGCAAGGAGGACGTGTAGAAGGAACATAATTTCAATGTGCTCACAAGTAACAAATGTGAGAATAAAAAGCACAATTGACCATTGACTATAGAGTGTTTTGTGGGCAAGTTGGGCCGAATGACCCTGTTTCACACTGTATAACTGATTAAATTATGTGATGAGTAGAGCCAGGATTTTGCCATAAATTCCATGTGCCTTTTCATGCCTTTTTTTGATGATTTCAGTAAGATAATGCCTTTTTAACGATCGAGTGCCTAAATCAGCCTTTTTTGCTGTTTTAACGTAACTTACAAGAACATTTACACCACCGGGGCAAAACCTGGCTGTAAGTGGGTGTTCAGTGGTGATTGAAGAGAGGTGCATGGGAAAGGGTCCAGTCTTTGCAAACTGGAGTCATGCTTTAAGTAGGTGTGAAGTGGTGATTGGGGAGGAGTAGGTGGGGAAGGGTCCAGTCTTTGCAAACTGCAGTCAAGCTGTGAGTAGGTGTGAAGTGTTGGTTGGGGTTACCAGGGTTATAATTCTGTTTATCGAAACTGCAGTAGAACTCGTTCAGGTCGTTGGTCAGCTGACGATTGTCCAAGGAGCAAGGGGTTTTCCTCTTGTAGCTTGTGAATTCGTGCAAGCTCTTCCACACTGAAGAAGAGTCATTTGCTGAGAACTTGCACCTCAACCTCTCAGAGTACCTTTCCTTGGCAGCTCTGATTCCTCTTCTTAGCTTGTACTTGGCCTGCCTGTAGAAGTCTGCATCCCCGCTCCTGTAGGGTCTACCCTTGCAAGCATCAAAAATGCCTAAAGTCAAGTCAACACCCTGTAAAAAACTGAACGATTTGGTGAGAGTGTACGGGAGTGATATATTCTCTACAAACAACTGTGCTATGTTTTGCAATGTATGTGAGAAAACAGTGAATCATGAGAAAAAATATTTCATTTCCATGCATGTATAGACAGCTAAACACAAGTTGGTGACAGAGAAACAGAAGGTAGGAAATACACAAGGTTGTCTCCTCACAACATTTATTGCTGGCTCCAATCGCATATCTGAGTTTTCGAGTGATCTGTGCAACGCATTCATTGATGCTGCAATTCCCCTGTAGAAATTGGAAAACAAATCTCTGAGTTTTTTTAGGGAAATATACCAAGCGAGTCATCATTACGGAAAAATTATGTTGACAGCAACTTCAACATTGATGAAGTTGCATGCAACAAAATATGGATCTCAATAGACGCGATAACTGATGCTGTGGGGTGATTAGTTGCCAATGTGGTCATTGGTACTGGAGGCAGGTCAACCATCAAAGGAGTATTTCTTGACATCGGAAGTATTGGAGAAGTCAAAGAACTGAATTGTTGCTCAGTTGTTTACATCTTCACTTGCTGTACTTTGTACTTAAAGTTCCTGGCGATGTAGGTGAAGACATACAACGAAAATGTGAGAGGGTGATTTTAGCTAACAAAGATCTTGAAGAAATACAAAACCTAGCTAAAGTTCTCAAAGGTAGTTGTAATGCACAAGATATCGACATGAATGTAGAGTTTGTAGCTTGTTTCAGGTATGCATCAGTGACCTCAGCTGGGGTAGAAAGAAGTTTTTCACAATTGTAGCATACTCTGTCTGACAGGCGGCATAGTTTAACACCAGATAATTTGAAAAAATGCCGGTAGTTATGTGCAACCAGGCAACTTTGGTCATTTAATGTAGTATACCTTTATAATTATCATTTTTAACCATATTTTGGTGGTGGAAATAAATGCCTTTTTCGTGCCTTTTTTTGTAATTTTATTATGCATTTTGCCTGCCTATTTCAGAGATGTTTAGTGCCTAAACATCCTAGTGATGAGGAATAATATGAAGAGATTTGCAAAGATCATATCGGGGCTGCCGTTGAGAAACTTCTGACAGCGTGTTGCAATGTAACGCATCCCCCCAGTAATACCGACTCAATAGAGGCAGAACCAGCATCACACCTGACAATCAACAACCGATTCCCTGTATGTAAATGCACCTTGTTGTGCAATAGGCAATTAAGTTCTTACAAAGAGGATAGACACAAAATGCTGGAGAAACTCAGCGGGACGGGCAGCATCTCTGGCGAGAAGGAACGGGTGATGTTCCAGGTCGAGACCCTTCTTCAGACTGAGTCAGGGAGAGTGAAACGAAACAAAGGTAAGTAGGGGAATGGGAGAGGGGGGTTAAAGTGCTTAGCAACTGGGAGATTGCCATGGCCCAAGTGGATTGAGTACACTTACACAGTGTGTAAAGGATTATACATGATCTACATTCACAGTAGGAGCCGGGAACACAAACTGAAGCCGGTGCTTGCCCTGTGCTGCTGGTTTAGACATTTAGCAGCTGATCTGATAATAACATCAAATCGTCATTTACCAAATCATGGCTTTAGGTCTGTCTGCATTTTTTTTAATGGGCATCCCTGTATTCTAAATCGGTGACCCCTAGTTCCAGTTTCTCCCACAATGGAATCATTCTCTGCACAGTCACCTGGTCATAGAATAGAAACATAGAAAGTAGGTGCGAGAGTAGACCACCAGGTCCGTCGAGCCCGCACCGCCATTCGCTCATGGCTGAACACTAAACAGACACCCTTACCCACAAACAGTAGACACAAGACACAGAACACAAGACACTACCCTCCCCTTTATACCGCTATCACCCCTCTCCACCCCAAGAACCGCGTGATCTCCTGGGGGAGGCAAAAAACCGGATAAAAACCCAGGTCAAATTCGGGAAAAAAATCCGGGAAATTCCTCTCCGACCCCAATCCAGGCGATCGACACTTGTCCAGGAGATCACTCAGGTCTTACTATACTAACCATACCTAGGTCCATATCCCTGCCCTCTCCCCGTAGCCCCTTATCCCCTTGGCAGCTAAAAAACCATCTATTTTAGACTTAAATATATTTAACGTTTCTGCTTCCACTGCTCCCTGGGGCAGTGAATTCCATAAATTAACCACCCTCTGGGTGAAGAAGTTCTTCCTCATCTCAGTTTTAAAAGAGCCCCCCCTTATTCTGCAACTATGTCCCCTAGTTCTAGTTTCCCCGATCATTGGGAACATCCTCGGTGCATCCACCCGATCAAGGCCCCTCACGATCTTATATGTTTCAATGAGATCGCCTCTCATTCTTCTAAACTCCAAAGAGTAGAGTTCCAGCCTACTTAACCTTTCCTCATATGTCAATCCCCTCATTGCAGGAATTAATCTTGTAAACCTTCGCTGCACTGCCTCCAGGGCTAGTACATCCTTTCTTAAGTATGGACCCCAGAACTGTACACAGTATTCCAAATGTGGTCTCACTAATACTGTGTACAGCTGCAGCAAGACCTCCGTGTTTTTATACTCAATCCCCCTAGCAATAAAGGCCAAAACTCCATTGGCCTTCCTGATTGCTTGCTGCACCTGCATACTAACTTTTAGTGATTCATGTACTACTACCCCTAGATTCCTTTGCGTTGCATTACAACGCAGCTCCTCCTCATTTAGAAAATAACTTGCCCTATCATTTTTTTTCCCCAAAGTGAATGACTTCACATTTATTAGTATTAAATTTCATCTGCCAAGTTGTTGCCCACTCACCTAGCTTATCTATATCCTTTTGAAGACTCTTCCTATCCTCCTCATCCCCTACTTTTCCTCCCATTTTTGTATCGTCCGCAAATTTTGATATATTACACTTGGTTCCCTCCTCCAAATCATTTATATAAATTGTGAACAACTGGGGTCCCAGCACCGACCCTTGCGGAACCCCGCTAGTTACCGGTTGCCATCCCGAGTATGAACCATTTATCCCCACTCTCTGCTTCCTATTTGTTAGCCAATCCTCTACCCATGCTAATATATTACCCCTAATCCCATAATTTTTTATTTTTAGCAATAGTCTCTTATGTGGCACCTTGTCAAAAGCCTTTTGGAAGTCCAAGTATACCACATCCACCGGTTCCCCTTTATCCACCCGGGTTGTTACTTCCTCAAAGAATTCGAGCAGATTCGTTAAACAGGACTTCCCCTTCACAAAACCATGCTGGTTCTGTCCGATGAAGTCATGTTTATCCAAGTGCCCCGTTAGTGTTTCTTTAATAATTGTCTCTAACATTTTACCCACCACCGATGTTAGACTAACCGGTCTATAGTTACCCGCCTTCTGTTTACTTCCTTTTTTAAATATAGGTGTTACATTGGCCATTTTCCAATCCACTGGGACCGTTCCTGCCTCCAGGGAGTTTTGGAAAATTATCACCAATGCATCCACAATCCCCACCGCTATCTCCCTCAAGACCCTTGGATGTAATCCATCAGGCCCAGGGGATTTATCCTCCTTCAGTCTCATTAATTTCCCTAATACCACCTCCTTGGTGATCTTAATAGTATTTAGCTCCTCCATTCCTACCGCCCCCTGTTTATCCAGCGTTGGAATATTTTTTGTGTCTTCTATGGTGAAGACTGATACAAAATACTCGTTTAATGCCTTTACCATTTCCATGTTCCCCACCAACAACTCTCCAGTCTCACCCTCCAATGGACCAACGTTCACCTTAGCCACCCTTTTTCTTTTTATATAGCTATAAAAACTCTTACTATTAGTATTTATGTTGTTCGCTAAATTCCTTTCATAGTCTATTTTCCCCGTCTTAATTAATCTCTTAGTTATTTTTTGCTGACCTTTAAATGCTTCCCAATCCTCTACCCTCCCACTATCTCTGGCTACCTTATATGCCCTTGCCTTCAGCCGAATACTATCCTTTATAGTTTTACTGAGCCATGGCTGACTGTTCTTACCCTTACCCCTTTTTTTCTTCATAGGAATAAATTTTTCTTGAAGGTTATACAGTAGATCCTTAAACGTACACCACTGCTCATGTACCGTCTTATTCTTGAGTCTGCTATCCCAGTCAACTTTGATCAGCTCAGTCCTCATACCTTCATAATCCCCCTTATTTAGACTAAGTACCCTAGCCTGAGTTTCAACCTGCTCCCCTTCTATTTAAATATGGAATTCGACCATATTGTGGTCACTTGTTCCCAACGAGTCCCTAACTATGACATTTTTAATTAATCCTGCTTCATTACACAGGACCAGATCCAAGATTGCCTCCCCCCTTGTCGGTTCTGTGACATACTGTTCTAGGAACCCGTCTCTAATACATTCTATAAACTCTTCCTCTAGTCTACCCTGCCCAGTTTGGTTTGCCCAATTAATATGAAAATTGAAGTCCCCCATGATTACAGCAGTTCCCTTTTTACATGCGTCAACTATTTGCAGATTTATGTTCTGACTAACAGCGTCACAGCTATTTGGTGGTCTATAAATTACACCCACTAGTGTTTTTTTCCCCTTGTTATTCTCTATCTGTACCCAAGCTGTTTCACTATCCTGATCCATCAACGCAATATCCTTCCTCTCTATTGCCGTTATTCCCTCCCTTATTAAAAAGGCCACCCCTCCTCCCTTTCTTTCCTGTCTATCTTTTCTAATTGTCGAGTACCCCTCTATATTTAACTCCCAGTCCTGATCCCCTTGCAGCCATGTCTCCGTAATGGCCACGATATCATAACTATATATACTTAATTGCACCGTTAATTCATTTATCTTATTTCGAATACTCCGTGCATTTAGATAAAGCACTTTCAGATGATTTTTACTACCCTTCCTTTCCGTTTTTGCCCCTTTTACATCTAGAGCTTTATCTTCACACATTCTGGATCCTCCTGTCACATTTTGATTTTCCGTTTCCCCACTGATACCCTGCTCTATTTCCTCTACCCCTGCCGTTATTTCCCCCCTTGATACCTCCCCCCCGCTACTTAGTTTAAAGACCTCTCTACTGCCCTAGTTATATGATTTGCCAGGACCCCAGTCCCAGCACCGTTCAGGTGAAGTCCGTCCTTACAGAACAGATCCCCCCTGTCCCAGTACTGGTGCCAGTGGCCCAAGAAACCAAACCCATTTTTCCCACACCAGTCTTTGAGCCACGCATTCAGCTTTTTAATTTTACGTACCCTCGCCGATTTGGCCCGTGGCTCAGGTAGCAATCCGGAGATCAGTACCCTCGAGGTTCTGCTTTTTAATTTATTCCCTAACTGCTCAAACTCCTTCAGCAGATCCTCCTTCCTCGTCCTTCCTATGTCATTGGTCCCCACATGGACCACGACCACTGGATCCTCCCCCTCCCTCTGCAAATTTCTCTCCAGCGTCGCAGAGATATCCTTAACCCTAGCACCGGGTAGGCAACACAGCCTTCGGGACATGTTCTGCTGGCCGCAGAGAACCTTATCTACCCCCCGAATAATACTATCCCCTATCACAACGGCATTTCTTCTAACTCCCCCCTCTTGAATGGCCCCCTGATCCACGGTGCTGCAGCCAGGTTGCTCATCCCTCCCACAGCCCCTGATCCCGTCCTCACATTGAGTAAGAGCCTCGGTCATGCTCGTCAGGGACAAGGGCTGTGGCTCCTGCCGCATCTCCTCCTGGTTCCCCCTACCTGCCTCGCTTATGGCCACACCTTCCTTTCCTTGCTCACTAACTACTGAATTAGTTAAACTGGTCGGTGTGACCATCCCCTGGCACAAAACATCCAGGTAACACTCCCCCTCCCTGATGTACCGCAGCGTATGAAGTTGGGTCTCCAGCTCATCAATGCGGAGCTCGAGTTCCGCTAGCCTCAAACACTTACTGCAGCTGTAGGGATCATCTACATCAATGGTGTCGACAAATTCCCACATCTCACAGTATTGGCACATCTCCTGGCCGCCCATCTTATATAAGTAATTAACTGGTCCTATTTAAGAATCCCCTACCCGGATTACTGTATTGATACACCCCTTATTTATATAATCCTACCTCCTATAAATGGGAAAGTACTCACCCCAGCCGTAAATTACCTACTGGTTTGGCTGTCTAGTGGTAATTCCGTCCGCTCTTCCTGTCTGGTCCACTGCTCCCTTGCAGTGCGTGGCAAACCTCTTAGCCTCTGTTAGCCTCTCGAGCCACGACTCCGTCCTTCCTCCCTCGGCGATAGCCCGGGCCGCACCTGTGGCACCGCGGTCGTGACGTCCCTTCCGTTCCTGCAGAGCCTTCCTGTCCTGGGCGGAGTCACAGAACTCTGTGTGAGTATATTCTCCAAAATCAGCTCCACTTTCTCACATTGATGCTGCAGTGGATGCAATGATCGACTGTTCGACCTTTCACAGATTCATCCAGGCAAACAGCACGGAAATAGACCCTTCCGACCAAGATCACCCAACTACACTAGTCAACCTGCCCGCGTTTGGCCCAAATCCCTCTCAACCTTTCCTATTCATGTACCTGTTCAAATATATTTTAAATTCTGTCATGGTACTTGGCTCAAGTACCTCCTCTGGCAGCTCGTTTCAGATACCCAGCAACATCTCTGTGTATTTGCTTAAAAAACAACCTGTCCTGTCCAATATGACCCAAGCACACGTTCCCTAAGCTCCTTCCAATTAGAGCTGCATCTAGAACGGAACAGTGAATAAGAAAGTCCCTTAGAGGGCAAATGCCACACAACCAGGCAGCATTAAAGTACTCACCCATCGCCATTAGAGCATATCCAGCTTCCGAACAATGTATAGATTGTCACCAAATATAAATGAGTAAAACAAATAAGGTGCAACAATAAATTATCTTTCTCGTCCAGGGAATTATAGACCAGTTCGTCTGCCATCGGTGGTGGGGAAGATGCTGGAGTCAATTAGTAAAGAAGTAATAATGCCGCATTTGGATAGCAGTAAAAGATTGGTCCAAGTCAGCATGGATTTATGAAGCGGAAATCCTGCTTAACTAATCTTCTGGAATTTTTTGAGGATGTGACAAGTAAAATGGATGAAGGAGAGCCAGTGGATGGATTGTATCAGGACTTTCAGAAAGCCTTTGATAAGGTCCCATACAGGAGATTAGTGGGCAAAATGAAAGCACATGGCATTGGGGGTAGGGTATTGGCATGGATAGAGAATTGGTTGGCAGACAGGAAACAAAGAGTAGGAATAAACGGGTCACTGTCAGAATGGCAGGCAGTGGCGAGTGGAGTGAGGCAACGCTGGCCTCAACTATTTACAATATATATTAATGATTTAGATGATGGAATTAAAAGTAACACTAGCATATTTGCAGATGACACAAAGCTGGGTGGGCAGTGTGAACTGCGAAGATAGCATCTTATCATACATGTTATTCAACTATTACATTCACTGTTTCTCGGGCCTTCTATCTCGGAGCTGGGCCCGTCAGGTAAAGACCTCTTGCACCTGAGAAGATCCAGGACACAGGAATGTCCCATTGTCGCTTCCCTGCACACAATGTGCATTTGTGTGATTTAAAGTCCTGTAAAACCCCACTGTTTATTACATTAACACAATGTATCAAACACACAATATAAAGGTGGTTCAGTCACAAGTGGATTGTCTTTATTTTCATTCATAAATATCTCCAACTGGCCAACCCTCCATTATTAAGCAGAAACCTCTTAGTCTTGCACATACACGTCATCATATTACAAAAAATATTAAATATAATTTAAAATGCATATAAAGAGAATCTAATGGAATGAACTACGGAAGCTGTTGAAACAGATTAGGGAAGCTAGGTTTTGATTTAGCTATATTTTTATTGATGGCGTGGAGACTGAGATACAGCGAAAAGCTTTCAACGTATGTTGTTCAATCAGATCAGACAATGCTCTAAATTAATACAACCTTGTTAAACACAAGTACAATAGGCAGATCAAAGATGGAAGTTACAGAGTGGCGAACACTGTTCTCAGCATTGCAGCGCACCATTCCCTCAACTAAGTCCAATGTCCATAATCATAATCACAAATTATTAGCCAAATATTAGCTCTACTGCAAATAGGAGGAATTTGGTTTGCCACGCAGTCATAACAAAAAAGCAACAAGACACACGACTACATAAACATTGACATAAACATCCACCACAGCGGCTGCTCCACCTTCCCCACTGTGATGGAAGGCAATAAAGTCTTATATTCTTTCCTCCTGCGGTCGGGACAGTCAAACTATCCGCAACCGATGATCAAGCTCCCACATCGGGGCGGTCTAAGGCCCCACATCAGGGCGGTCGAAACTCCTGCGGCTGAGAGAACCCGAAATTGGTCGCTAACCAGGGGCAGCGAGTTTCACGATGTTAAAGTCCGCAGGTTGGAGCAACAAAGGCCGACCCCTGGCAAAGGGATCACCCGCTCCGAGATGTTAACGTCCACAGGCTCCACAGTTTTGGAGCTCTAGAACAAGAGGCCGCCAGCTCCACGATGTTAGGCCGCAGTGCAGACGGAGATACGACATGGAATAAGTTGCATCTCCGTCGTGTAAAGAGAAGAAAACGTTCCCCCTCCCCCCCCACCCCCACATACTACAAAACTAAATATAAACTAAAACATACACTTATGGGGTGGAGATGAGTGGACAGTACCCAAGCTTATTGGAGGACCGTTCTGAAATAAAACGTTGATGCTGGTTGCTATTCGCAGGCATTGTGCTCTCTAAACAGAATCAATGGTGGGGAGTGTGGTCTGTTTGATGGATTGGTGATAACTACATGCCAGCAATTTCTTGCAGTCTTGGGCACAGCTGATCCACGACAGATCCTTGGTAACATTAACACAAAGGAAGTTGAAGCTCTCAACCATTTGCAGACTTTTAGGAGTCTTTTAAATCCAGATATTTCTGGTGAACAGACAGATGGAGTTTAAATCCCGGAAGTGTAATGGACTTTGGGAAGTAGAACATCAAATCAAATCAACCTTTATTGTCATCTTGCAAAGCAACAGTTGTACAGTGCAAAATGAGAAGACGTTTCCCAGGGAATACCGGAGCATCGCACATGAAACTTAAAACATTTCACACATAATAACAATAAAAACAATCCAGTCCCTGATGAAACAGTATAAATAGTTAAAAGCAGGTAAAACAACAACATTAAAATACAGTAAAACCAATCATTAAAATGTCCAGGGCAGCTGATTTGAGTGGCCAGTGCCAGAGTTATTAAAATGTCAGTGCAAAGCCGCAGAATCAGGTGACTGTGAGAACAGAGTGACTGTTTAGCAGCCTCACAGCCTGTGGCAGGAAACTGTTTAGCAGTCGTGTAGTCCGGGCTTTGATGCTACGGTATCTCTTGCCTGATGGCAGGAGATCCAGGTGTATGTGGAGGGGGTGCAGTTTGTCCTTAGCTATTCTCAGAGCTTTTTTCAGACAGCGGCTCTGGAACAGTTCTTGCACCGAGGGTCAGGAGAATGTACACAATTAATTAAAAGAACCTTGACAGCATCATGTACAGATGGATATTGGGATCCAAGTCCATAACTCCCTGGCTGTGGCAACACTAGATAAAGTGAGAAATAAGGCATGGAGCATTCTTGCCTTCATTGGGCATTGAATATAAGAGTCAAGCAGTCATGTTGCATCTTCATAAAAGGTGCATCTGTTGTATTCTATGGAGATCTGGTCACCTCATTTCAGTAAGAATGTACAAGCTTTGGAAAGGAAGAAAATGATGTCCATAATGAAGCACAGATTAGGGGTTAATTGCTGTGAGGAGAGGTTGGACACATTTGGATTATTGCCTCTGGAGAGGCGAAGGCTGAGGGGAGACCTAATAGAACTATATCTAATTATGAGAGGCATGGATAGGGTAGACTGGCTGAACAGTTTCCCCCAAGGTCAGAGGTCAGTACTTAAAGGAAAAGAGGAGGGAGGGATACATCACAGATGTGCGGGCAAGTTTTACACACATGGTGTGGTGGGCCCATGCAACCTGCTGCCGAGGGTTCTGGTGGAAATATTTACATTGGTGGCATTTAGGAGGCATTTGGATAGACAAATGAATACGCAGTGAATAAAGGAATATGGATCACTTGCAGGCAGAGGGTATTACATTAGATTTGGCATCATGATCATGTTCGGCAAAGATATTGCTGCTGTACTCTGCTATTCTATGTTCTATTCCCACATGCCAGGTGTTGGTGAAATGGTGCTTCCTATTGATCCATCGGCTGTGGGCTGTGCTCAAATGAAGATTGCCGATGACACGATGACTGTAGGATTGAGGAGTTCCGGGGCCCTTCCTGCTTTTGTGGTCTATGCTCTGTGGGCAAGCAGATGATAGATAGGTTAATAATGCTTTGATAACGGCTTGATCGCGGATGTAACATTAGTATGCGCTAAGTATACACACAGCACTTTAATTTAGATAAGCGATATAGCATGGAAACATCCCTTTAGCCCACCAGGTACACGCCTACCATGGCACCAGTTCCCGTTAGCTTTCCCATGAGTTCTATAGTATACCACTTAGAAACATAGAAAATAGGTGCAGGATTAGGCCATTCGGCCCTTCGAGCCTGCACCGCCATTCGATATGATCATGGCTGATCATCCAACTCAGTATCCCATCCCTGCCTTCATCTCCATACCCCCTGATCTCTTTAGCCACAAGGGCCACATCTAACTCCCTCTTGAATATAGCCAATGAACTGGCCTCAACTACCTTCTGTGGCAGAGAATTCCACAGATTCACCACTCTCTGTGTAAAAAATGATTTTCTCATCTCGGTCCTAAAATACTTCCTTCTTAACCTTAAACTGTGACCCCTAGTTCTGGACTTGTTCATTCACACCCACACATTAGGGGCAAATACACATAGGCCAAATATTCTACAAATCCACGTGCCTTTGGTCTGTGGGTGGAAACCCGAGAACCTGCACAGAGCCCACGCGGTCGCAGGGAAAATGTGCAAACTCCATACAGACAGCATCCAAGGTCAGGATCGAACCCTGGCCTCTGACACTAATTCAGCTCACCGCTTCGTCACATTGTCGCCCATTGAATGAAGAGCCTGGTTCTCATTGCCTGAAAGAATGTGAGGAAGGAAATGGCATTGCTTCAGCTCACCTAGATGCAGCGATCCCTGTGGGCACTTTCACTCAACGTTGACACGTTATCTCCACGCTCGTCACTGCCCACACTTTTTACATCATCGTCGCTGTCATGAAATGAATCTGGAAGTGGGGAAAGTGATGTTCACTGAATGTGACAATTCAACATCACTTTACATCTGAATGTTGACACGTGTCAACTCGCCTTGACTTCTTTAGAAGGTTCCACATGTCCCCAACAACTCTTTCCAATGTCTACAGATGCGCCGAGCAAAGCATTTTACCGGGATGTATCACAGCTTGGTTTGGGAACAGCTCCACCAAAGACAGCAAGAAATTGCAGCGAATTGTGGACGCAGCCCAGACCATGACACAAACCAACCTCCCTTCCATTATAGACAATAGGTGCAGGAGCAGGCCATTCGGCCCTTCGAGCCAGCACTGCCATTCAATGGCTGACCATCCCCAATCAGTATCCAGTTCCTGCCTTCTCCCCGTATCCCCTGACTCCGCTATCTTTACGAGCCAGCAGCTTAATGAAGGACCATGGCCACTCCCTTCTCCCCTCTCCCCTCTCCCCTCTCCCCTCCTGCCCTCTCCCCTCTCCCATCGGGCAAAAGGTTTAGAAATGTGATACCCACACCTCCAGATTCAGGGACAGTTTCTTCCCAGCTGTTATCAGACAAGTGAACAATCCAACCACAACTAGAGCGCAGTCCTGAACTAGTTTCTACCTCATTTGTGACCCTCGGATTATTTTAGATGGCACTTCACTAGACTTTATCTTGCACTGAACCTTATTCCCTGATCATGTTTCTGTACACTGTGAAAGGTTCGATTGTAATCATGAATTGTCTTTCCACTGAGTGGTTAGCACGCAACAAAACCTTTTCACAGTACCTCGATACACATGACAGACAGCTTATTTTCCTCTTTAAATTCACACCCCCTATTGCCTCATCCAACGAAGCGCATTTTGTCTAAAGTTCGGCGCCTTGAGGCGGTCAGAGAGCGCGTCGCAAGTAAAATGTTATTTAATTCTATTGCTTACAAGAGTCAGTCTTGCTTCACTTTCCAACACTATACGACCTACTTGTATTAATCCCACAAGCGTATGCTGAGGTAATTAATATTTTTGCCAGTGGGGGCATAATTTCAAAGATTAAAGTTGCCAAACAAAGAAATAAAATTCCGATCATGTGTTAATAAAACAACCAGTCACTGTTTTCGCTCTTCATTTTAATGATGAACAACATGTCAAACATAACTAAATGTGTTGCTTGTGCAATGGATATTTTGCACATTGAAGCAGATCACGTGGCCACCTTGGTCCCAGTAACAATATCAGAACTGCTGTAGCTTTGGGAGCAACAACAGCAGCAGCACCAGCAGGAGGAGATTAGCAAGATATACGACTGATTGGCTCTAGCCCAAGTGGGAGGAGAGAAGTGAGTCAGTGCTGGGAAAACAGTTGAAAACTGAGGAATTTGGTTTGTAAATTGGTAAATCAGGCAATTTATCAGTCAATTTAAGTAAGACTGCTCTTAGGGAGCGGCAGTGAGTGAAGTGCCCTGTGAGAAAAGTGTGAGTCTTTGGCTCGAGAGGCTTCGGAGAGGAGACTACACAAAACACTGCAGAGGGAGAGACGAAAGAAGGAGATGTCAGGCAAGCTGATTCAGTGTGATGCTTGCAGTATGTGGGAGGTCAAGGACACCGCTGGTACCTCTGGCTGCTACAAATGCGAAAAGTGCATCCAGGTAGAGCTCCTGAAGGGCCGTGTTGGGGAACTGGAGAAGCAAGTGGATGACCTCCGGTTCGTCCGAGAAACTGAGTCGTTCCTCGACAAGTCCTACAGTACGATTGTTACACCTAAGGTACTGGAAGAGAGAAGGTGGGAGACAGTGAGAACGGGAGGGAAGCATGGAATGCCAACGTCCCCGGGGGTTGTACCTCTTGTGAACAGGTTCACCCACTTAGAAGCTGTCGGGACAGAAGAGGTGTTTACACTGGGCGGCGGACTGGCTTGTGATGCGAATAGGGCTGTTGAGCCAAAACCAAAAAGGCCTAAGGCAGGCAACGCCATTGTAGTAGGAGACTCCATTGTGAGAGGTACGGACAGGGGTTTCTGCGGCAACAGACGGGATGCGAGGATGGTGTGCTGCCTTCGTGGTGCCAGGATCCAGGATGTCACGGACAGAGTGCAGAAAATCCTCAAGGGCGAAGGTGAACATCCGGAAGTGGTAGTGCATGTCGGCACAAACGATGTCGGAAAGAAGGGGATGAATAGCAGGACCTCCAGGGTTGTTATCTCCGGTTTGCTTCCAGTTCCTCGTGCTGGCGAGAGCAGGAACAGGGAGATACGGGACCTGAACGTGTGGCTGAGGAACTGGTGCACGGGCAGGGATTTAGATTCTTAGATCACTGGGATCTGTTTTGGGGTAAGGGGGAACTGTACAAAAGGGACGGATTGCATCTTAACAGGTGTGGGACCAGCATTCTGGCAGGCAGGTTTGCCACTGCTACACGGGTGGTTTTAAACTGAATAAGGGGGGTGGGGTGTCGAATGGGCTAGTGGAGGATGGAGTTAAAGGGAAAGGGTTTCTTAAATGTGTGAGCGTAGAGACAGAGGGGTGTAAAATGAGGGTAGAAGCAATAGGTAGCAAGGTGAAAAGTAAAAGTGGCAGGCCGGAAAATCCAGGGCAAAAATCAAAAAGGGCCACTTTTCAACAAAATTGTATAAGGGGTAAGAGTGTTGTAAAAACAAGCCTGAAGGCTTTGTGTCTCAATGCAAGGAGCATTCGTAATAAGGTGGATGAGTTGAATGTGCAGATAGCTATTAATGACTATGATATAGTTGGGATCACGGAGACATGGCTCCAGGGTGACCAAGGCTGGGAGCTGAACATCCAGGGATATTCAATATTCAGGAGGGATAGACAGAAAGGAAAAGGAGGTGGGGTAGCGTTGCTGATTAGAGAGGAGATTAACGCAATGGAAAGGAAGGACATTAGTTTGCAGGATGTGGAATCGGTATGGGTAGAGCTGCGAAACACTAAGGGGCAGAAAACGCTGGTGGGTGTTGTGTACAGGCCACCTAACAGTAGTAGTGAAGTTGGAGATGGTATCAAACAGGAAATTAGAAATGCGTGCGACAAAGGCAAAACCGTTATAATGGGTGACTTCAATCTACATATAGATTGGGTGAATCAAATTGGCAGGGGTGCTGAGGAAGAGGATTTTTTGGAATGTATGCGGGATAGTTATCTAAATCAACATGTAGAGGAACCAACGAGAGAGCAGGCTATTTTAGACTGGGTATTGAGTAATGAGGAAGGGTTAGTTAGCAGTCTTGTTGTACGTGCCCCCTTGGGCAAGAGTGACCATAATATGGTTGAGTTCTTCATTAGGATGGAGAGTGACATTGTTAATTCAGAAACAATGGTTCTGAACTTAAAGAAAGGTAACTTTGAGGGTATGAGACGTGAATTGGCCAAGATTGACTGGCAATTAATTCTAAAAGGGTTGACGGTGGATATGCAATGGAAGACATTTAAAGACTGCATGGATGAACTACAAAAATTGTTCATCCCAGTTTGGCAAAAGAATAAATCAGGGAAGGTAGTGCATCCGTGGATAACAAGGGAAATCAGGGATAGTATCAAAGCGAAGGATGATGCGTACAAATTAGCCAGAAAAAGCAGCATACCGGAGGACTGGGAGAAATTCAGAGACCAGCAGAGGAGGACAAAGGGCTTAATTAGGAAAGGAAAAATAGATTATGAAAGAAAACTGTCAGGGAACATAAAAACTGACTGCAAAAGTTTTTATAGATATGTGAAAAGAAAGAGATTAGTTAAAACAAATGTAGGTCCCTTGCAGTCAGAAACGGGTGAGTTGATCATGGGGAACAAGGATATGGCGGACCAATTGAATAACTACTTTGGTTCCGTCTTCACTAAGGAAGACATAAATAATCTGCCGGAAATAGCAGGGGACCGCGGATCAAAGGAGTTGGAGGAATTGAGTGAAATCCAGGTTAGCCGGGAAGTGGTGTTGGGTAAATTAAATGGATTAAAGGCCGATAAATCCCCAGGGCCAGATAGGCTGCATCCCAGAGTACTTAAGGAAGTAGCTCCAGAAATAGTGGATGCATTAGTAATAATCTTTCAAAACTCTTTAGATTCTGGAGTAGTTCCTGAGGATTGGCGGGTAGCAAACGTAACCCCACTTTTTAAGAAGGGAGGGAGAGAGAAAACGGGGAATTACAGACCAGTTAGTCTAACATCGGTAGTGGGGAAACTGCTAGAGTCAGTTATTAAAGATGGGATAGCAGCACATTTGGAAAGTGGTGAAATCATTGGACAAAGTCAGCATGGATTTACAAAAGGTAAATCATGTCTGACGAATCTTATAGAATTTTTCGAGGATGTAACTAGTAGCATGGATAGGGGAGAACCAGTGGATGTGGTGTATTGGACTTCCAGAAGGCTTTCGACAAGGTCCCACATAAGAGATTAGTTTACGAACTTAAAGCACACGGCATTGGGGCTTCAGTATTGATGTGGATAGAGAACTGGTTGGCAAACAGGAAGCAAAGAGTAGGAGTAAACGGGTCCTTTTCAGAATGGCAGGCAGTGACTAGTGGGGTACCGCAAGGCTCAGTGCTGGGACCCCAGCTATTTACAATATATATTAATGATCTGGATGAGGGAATTGAAGGCAATATCTCCAAGTTTGCGGATGACACTAAGCTGGTGGGCAGTGTTAGCTGTGAGGAGGATGCTAGGAGACTGCAAGGTGACTTGGATAGGCTGGGTGAGTGGGCAAATGTTTGGCAGATGCAGTATAATGTGGATAAATGTGAGGTTATCCATTTTGGTGGCAGAAACAGGAAAGCAGACTATTATCTAAATGGTGGCCGACTAGGAAAAGGGGAGATGCAGCGAGACCTGGGTGTCATGGTACACCAGTCATTGAAAGTGGGCATGCAGGTGCAGCAGGCAGTGAAGAAAGCAAATGGTATGTTAGCTTTCATAGCAAAAGGATTTGAGTATAGGAGCAGGGAGGTTCTACTGCAGTTGTACAGGGTCTTGGTGAGACCACACCTGGAGTATTGCGTACAGTTTTGGTCTCCAAATCTGAGGAAGGACATTATTGCCATAGAGGGAGTGCAGAGAAGGTTCACCAGACTGATTCCTGGGATGTCAGGACTGTCTTATGAAGAAAGACTGGATAGACTTGGTTTATACTCTCTAGAATTTAGGAGATTGAGAGGGGATCTTATAGAAACTTACAAAATTCTTAAGGGGTTGGACAGGCTAGATGCAGGAAGATTGCTCCCGATGTTGGGGAAGTCCAGGACAAGGGGTCACAGCTTAAGGATAAGGGGGAAATCCTTTAAAACCGAGATGAGAAGAACTTTTTTCACACAGAGAGTGGTGAATCTCTGGAACTCCCTGCCACAGAGGGTAGTCGAGGCCAGTTCATTGGCTATATTTAAGAGGGAGTTAGATGTGGCCCTTGTGGCTAAGGGGATCAGAGGGTATGGAGAGAAGGCAGGTACGGGATACTGAGTTGGATGATCAGCCATGATCATATTGAATGGCGGTGCAGGCTCGAAGGGCCGAATGGCCTACTCCTGCACCTAATTTCTATGTTTCTATGTTTATTTCGGAATTTGTTCACTCATAGATTCTTGATTAGTGAAAGTGACAGGGGTTGTGGGGAAACGGCAGGAGAATGGGGTTGAGAGGGAAAGATGGATAATCCATGATTGAATGGCGGAGTAGCCTTGTGGGCCGAATGGCCTAATTCTGCTTCTAGAACTTATGACATTGTGACCGACCGCATTCTGGAAACTTAAATGTAGACACAAAATGCTGGAGAAGGAATGGGTGACGTTTCGGGTCGAGGGTCTAAAGAAGGGTCACCCATTCCTTCTCTCCAAAGATGCTGCCTGTCACTCTGAATTACTCCAGAATTTTGTGTCTATAATAGAAAAATAGATGCAGGAGTAGGCCATTCGGCCCATCGAGCCAGCAGCACAATTCAATATGATCATGGCTGATCATCTAAAATCAGTACCCCGTTCCTTGATTCCTTTAGCCGAGAGCTAAATCTAACTCTCTATTGAAAACATCCAGTGAATTGGCCTCCGTTGCTCACAACCCTCTGGGTGAAAAGGTTGTTCCTCATCTCCCCTTACTCTTAAACCACGTCTTCTGGTACTGGGCTCCGCCAACATGGGGAACAACTTCTCTGCATCCAACCTATCAAATTCCTTAAGCATTTTATATGTTTCTTTAAGATCCCCTCGCATTCTTCAAATTATCACTGAATACAAGCCCAGTCGACCATTCTATCATCATGTGTCAGTCAGTTAATTTAATGAAGGACATCCTTGTGATTGAGACTGCAGCGTAGGTTCACGAGATTGTCGTGTCATATGAGGAAAGATTGAAAAGACTAAGCTTGTATTCATTGGAGTTTACAATGATAGGTGGGGGGGGGGGGGGGGGGGGGGGGGGGAGGATCTTATAGAAGCATATAAAATTATAAAAGGACTGGATAAGCTAGATGCAGGAAAAATGTTCCCAATGTTGGGCGAGTCCAGAACCAGGAGCCACAGTCTTAGAATAAAGGGGAGTCCATTTAAGACTGAGGTGAGAACACACTTTTTCACCCAGAGAGTTGAGAATTTGTGGAGTTCCCTGCCACAGAGGGCAGTGGAGGCCAAGTCACTGGATGGATTTAAGAGAGTTAGATAGAGCTCTCGGGTCTAGTGGAGTCAAGGGATGTGGGGAGAAGGCAGGCACGGGTTATTGATAGGGGACGATCAGCCATGATCACAATGAGTGGCGGAGCTGGCTCGAAGGGCCGAATGGCCTCCTCTTGCACCTATTCTCTATATTTCTATGTTTCTGTGTTTTGGAAACTTAAAGGTAAACACAAAATGCTGGAGTAACTCAGCGGGACAGGCAGCATCTCTGGAGAGGAATGTGTGACGTTTCGGGTCGAGAGACTGAAGAAGGGTCTAAACCCGAAACGTCACCCATTCCTTCTCTCCAGAGATGCTGCCTGTCCCGCTGAGTTACTCCAGCATATTGTGTCTATCTTAATTTAAAGCAGCATATGCGGTTCTTTCCTACAGATTGTGGAAACTTACTCACGCGGGGAACCCAGTATTGATAGATGGTTGCAGACCCAAAACAATAACATCACAACAGGGTGAATAGTCCACACATGGGGTGGTCATCTCAGCTAATCTGTCTCTTATTTACGTGGTCGCACGTTAATGCGAGTCTGTATGTAGCTGTGAGGATGCGCGTGACAGTTTCCACACGAGAGAATCTCCTTTGCCCAGAGTGAAGAATCCTAGAACCATTGCAAGTCTGTCAGCCCGTACCACGCTCTGACATAAACGCTTTTCGTCCAGTCCGCTTCCTCAAAATAGCGATGGGATTGTCCTCCATGTCCCGTTAGTACAGCAACAATTACAATGGTCAATGAGGAGATGATGTAGCTGTGCAGTACAGACAGTATCAAATAGAAAACGAACCTGAACCATCGGTTGGGACAATGTGTTCTCCACGTGGAATATCCTCAATCTCTTCATATACAGCTTGGTACATATCAGCGCGGGAATCCCATGGGCCAATGGCAACGCCTGTAAGAGAGCGGACGCGGTGATTACAATCTGTGTTATATGATACATGTTTATCATCTCATGGTCTGAGTATGATTTGAAATCATGGCGAAGGTGAAGTATAATCTTTAGATCGGTTCAATATGAAACGGTGTTCCGGTGAGCGCGATGTGCGCGCCTCAATTTCCCCTCAACCCCTCGAGGCTTTGGGAACAATGTTTATAGGTCGTTTGGCAACAGTAAAAACGCAAGACAATAGACGATAGACAATAGGTGCAGGAGTAGGCCATTCGGCCCTTCGAGCCAGCACCGCCATTCAATGTGATCATGGCTGATCACCCCCAATCAGTACTCCGTTCCTGCCTTGCCCCCATATCCCCTGACTCCACTTTAAGAGTTTTATGCAGCTCTCTCTTGAAAGTATCCAGAGAACTGGCCTCCACTCTGGAGAATTCCACAGACTCTGTGAGAAAAAGACTTTCCTCATCTCCGTTCTAAATGGCTTACCCCTTATTCTTAAACTGTGGCCCCTGGTTCTCGACTCCCCCAACATCGGGAACAAGGCACGTTATTTGAAGCTAACTTTGGTGGAATTTAACGGGGCTTTTTGTGTTGAGGTGGGAGCGTGGGTTTCACGGTGCTCTGGCCAATAACAACTACTCAATTTCAATATCGGTCAAATATTGCGCGCACAGCATTGAACGCGGGGATGAGGTTGCGGAAGAATATACTCGTGACCGGGTGCAGCGGCGCAACATGACGGATAACGCCTCACCTCTTCTTGCTTGCTTCCTCCGCGTTACCAGGTACAAGGCGCCGAACCCAGAGACGAACAGAACCCCCAACACAACACAGGCCATCACGGGAATGGTGAAGATCTTTCGTCCCTTTTCACAATAATAATGTGACAGACCATCGTAAGACAAACGCAGTCGGGTTGTTCTATCCAGACAGTTAGAGCATTCATCAGTCGAGTGGCCCGTCGAAGAGAGAGTGGGTACGCAGTCATAATGAGATGAATGAAATCAGTTTTGAAAATATCGGTGGGGAGCAGAGATAACGTTTTTTTCCCCCTGAGAAAGCGAGATATCTAAAGAAACGGGCCTTTGATTAGTTGAGGAAGAGACAGAGCAGCCAATGTAAGGAAGGGAGGTTTAACGAGGCATCCTATTGGGAGTGGCCGTGGAGAGGTGAAGTGCTATGTTGATGCCGGATGTACAACTGAACCGCCTGTACATCGGGCCGTCTGTAGCGGCGACTACGGAGGGTTCATGGCCCCGACCACGGGTGGACAAAAGGGGAGGACTGACTGAACTTTGTTGCGTCCCACCACAGTGAAGAATGTTGTGGTGGATGTTTGTGTTAAATCCTATTGTGTATTGTGTGTTTTTTTTCACTGTATCGCTGCTGGCAAATTCATTTCACTGCATGTGATGTGGGTGTGACGAATACAATTGACATTGACTTTGAACCTTTGGCTCAAGGGACTGGGGGTGGGGGTGGGAGACCGCCGAAGGGAGAGCAGCAGCACCAGTACTCCGGACTGCCGTGCCAAGACAATAGGTGCAGGACTAGGCCATTCGGCCCTTCGAGCCTGACTGAGCCACAGCCTGGAAGGGAAAAGTCAAACAAAGTCATCGTGATTGGTGACCTGTTAGTTTGTGGAACAGAGGATTCTGTGGCAGGAAACCGGACTTAAGGACAGTGTAGTGTCTCCCTGGTGCTCGAGTCCAAATGGTTGCAGAACATTCACAGGGTAGAGGGGAGCAGCTGGAAGTCGCTGTGCACATCTGTACAAAAGACAGGTAGGAAAATGGATGCTGACCTGCAAAGTGAATATAGAGAGTTAGGCAGGAGACTAAAGAGCAGCACCTCGAGGGTTGTAAACTTCAGATTATTCCCGTGCCAGGTGCTGATGAGAATGGAAATAGGCAGAGAGTCCAGATGAATGACAAGCGTGTCGGATTAAAGATAGTTTTGTATATCTATATTAAAAACAAAAGAGCAAACAGGGACCACTCAGATATCAAGAAGGGGATTTGTGCTTGGAGAATGGTGATGTAGGAGAGGTACTGAACGAGTTTTCGCAAAGGAGAATGAAATGCAGGATTGTGAGATGGGTGTGGAGAACACTAAAATGCAAGGACATTCTGAAGGAGAAAGTGGCTTGACCATCAACAGCATTGATGTGCACAGGGATCCTGGGCCCACGTCCACAGCTCCATGAAAATGTGAACACACATAGAGTTGTAAAGAAGGCATACAGTGCGCTATCCATTATAGGTCGGGGCATTGTCTCCAAGTGTCACGAAGCCACGATGCAGTTTTACAGGTTCGGCTGCAGTTGGAAAGTTGCATTTCAGGTCTCTCCATTATAGGAATAATGCGGATGAATTGTACAGTGTGCAGAGGAAGTTTCCCAGAAAGTTGCCTGGATTATGGACGATTAACTCGAGGTAGATCTTGCACCGACCCGGATTTTGTTCTATGCAACGCCGGAGATGGCAGGGAGTCTTGATAGAAGTATATAAAGCTATGAAAGGCTTTATAGGGTCGACATTCAGGACCGTTTATCAGGATGGAGAAAACTCAATTACTGGAGGGCATTGTTTTAAGCTGGGGGGGGGGCTGGGTGGGGGGGATGGTGGGTGGGGGCTGGGGGGTGGTGGTGGTGGGGGGGGGGGGGGGGGGGGTTAAAGGAGATGTATGAAGGCAACGATTCTGCCAGAAGGTCGTAAATGTCTGGAACGCACTGCTGGGATTGGTGGTTGAGAGAGAAACGCTAGTGGCATCTACCTTATTATTGATAGGTACACAGATATGCATTGATATTAATTATGTCCAGTTAGATAGCAGTTGGTTTGGCTCCTATTGGCCAAGACATTGGTGGGCGAAAGGCCTGCTCCTGTGATGCCCTGTTCTATGTTCTATCTAATGAATTAATGAATTAATGAATACGTTTTTTTTTAAATGAATGGACAAGATTGTTGGCAAAGTGTGTACATATACAAGGAATAATGTACAAGGGGCAGGGAGGAACATTCGCAAATAATTCTGAAGAATGGTCGCGATACGAAATGTTACCCATTATTTCGTCCCAGAGATGCTGCCTCATCAGCCGAGGTGATCCAGCACTTTGTGTCCATCTTTGGTATAAACCAGTATCTACAGTTCTTTGTTTCCACATTCCCAAATATTTGTCTTGTCTATTGCACTAGAGAAGAGTCAATGACTCTATGACTCAATAAAAGGCGGCGTGGCACATGCTGTGTGTCTCACTCGTGTACGCCAACATTTGATGGGATAATCCTGGTATAAATAGTGACCCAAATGAATGGGGTTTGATGGAATTATGTAAATTACGAGGAGCGTGATAATGTTGGATAAAGTTCCGAGAAATATTATGAAATCCATGACCACATAGAGGGTTAATAAAAAATAACCTAATATTACCAATACTTACAAAACGCGATGAAGAATAGTCACGAGGAGACAACTCCGGATCTGTGGAGACGACGACAGAAACATGGACAGATCTTTATTCCACAATATCTGCAAAATCCATACGATATATTTTAAAATAGCCAAAGGCCGCGGAAGCAGATTGAGGAGATTCTCACCGGAACAAACCACACCGGCATCTTCCTTGTGAGTGCAGTCGTTCTGACCCGGCGGCGAGGAAAGGCAGTCGGAGAGAAAGGATTCACTGCCCGTGCATTTCACCTCGTCCAGCCAGATCACCCCGTCACCCTGTCCAAAGGCGCCCCCGACCGGGGCCGACAGAGCGGGGCCGCAGCGCAACTGCCTGCAGACAACATGAGCGTCCGCCTTGTCCCAAGAGTCATCGCACACCGTGGCCCAGCTGTTATTGGTGAATATTTCCACCCTCCCCGAGCAGCTGCTCTCAGCTCCAACCAGGCGCAATTCCTGTCCGGGTTCTAGCGAAGAGAATCAAATATTATATATTTAGTGCCAAAACAGCCAAACAGATTCAGGTTCAGTCAACAGGTAAACAATATGTGTAGGAAAGAACTGCAGATGCCGGTTTAAATCGAAGATAGACACAAATTGCAGGAGCAACTCAGTGGGATAGGCTGCATCACTGGAGAGAAGGATTGGGTGACATGTCGGTCGATACCCTTCTTCAGTCGACCCGAAACATCGCCCATTCCTCCTCTCCACAGATGCTGCATGTCCCGCTGAGTTACTCCAGCTTTTTGTTCGATTTCAAACAGTCGACCCAAAACGTCACCCATTCCATCTCTCCAGAAATGTTGTCCGGGAACATTATGTACCTGCTGGGGTGGGAGATTGCAACCTTCACGTGGTCCGCCCTGTTTCGACCAATGCAATCAACCCAGCGTGCACAATCTAATAAGATCAAATAGAACACGTTGTCCGACAACTTTAGGCTGTTCACGTCATAGGGAATAAGAAGATGTACCTGGTGAACGGCCATGCGCAGTTGGGGATCCCGTGAAACAGTCCCTTGGTCTCTCCGGCACGTTGGTGTCTGTGGAGAATGGAAATTGTTTAGTTTAATTCAGAGAACATCATTATTTGAAATGGCGAACGCCGCACGCACGCTGAGGTGCTCGTGGTTTTACCTGAACAAATAACTCCAGTGTCCATCGAATGTCTGCAGTCGTGACCATCACTCGGGTTGGCCGCGCACTCCCAAAGCGTCGACTCGTGCGACGCACACGCCATTCCATTGAACCAAATGGAACCCGATCCCGATCCGAATTGCTGAGTGCCGTATCGAATACGCTGCAGGGGTCCGCATTGCAACTGTTTACACATCAATACGGCATCCATTGAGGTCACGTGTACCGAGCACACAGTTCCCCAGGAACCATTATAGAACACTTCTACTCGACCCGCACAGTCATGGCCTCCGTTCACCAGTCGAATATCTTTGTGCTCTGGCCACCAAACGGGAAATACATGTTAGCCTCGGACCACGTTCACTTACGTTTTCACATTGTGTATCATATTTGGCAGCGTCTGTGTTAACCGATTATCATCAATTGTTACTGACATGTCATCTGGAGCGGAACACTGGCCGTTCATTTCACTGCCTCCTTGATTTTAACAAGATTAGGATAAGGAACAACTGTTAGAGTCAAGTTGGAATGTCATTGAATGAACTAAGACATCCTAATATGGTGATACGTATGGTGCTTTAAACAACATGTGGTGTGGGGGTGTGTGGGGGGGAGGGGGGGGGGCAGGAGAGTGCGCTCGTGATTTCTGGTCTACTGAGAATGCGCATTTCTATATCGGACACTACCTGTTCAATGTCAAACATTGCTTCGGTCCGAGACACAAAATGCTGGAGTAACTCAGCGGGACAGGCAGCATCTATGGAGGGAAGGAATGGGTGACATTTCGGGTCGACACCCTTCTTCAGACTGATATCAGGGGAGTGGGCGGGACACTGGCGGAGACAGTAAGACTGGCGGGAGAACTGGGAAGAGGGAGCGGATGAAGATTGGGGGAAAGCAAGGACTGTCTGAAGTTAGATAAGTCAATGTCCATACCGTTTGGGTGTAAGCTGCCCAAGCAAAATATAAGGTGCTGTTCCTCCAATTAGCGTTGGGCCTCACTCTGACAATGGAGGAGGCCCAGGACAGAAAGGTCAGATTGGGAATGGGAGGGGGAGTAAATGTGTCGGTTCTAATGCGTGTGCACAATGAATGTTATCAATTAGCAAATTGTTGAACAAAATCGTTGCGTGCTCGTCTGGGTGGAGTAAATATTTTCTTTATTTCAAGACTGCAAATGGTCCACAAAATGACCGCTACAACTATGTCCAATCCCTATTTGATGAAAATATTACATACAGCAAGAGCTGCTTGATTATGGATTTCGCTGTCAAAGAGCGAGGACTCCCAACATGGATGACATTTCGGGGAAGCTAAGGTAGACAAAAATGCTGGAGAAACTCAGCGGGTGAGGCAACATCTATGGAGCCTGGGGAAGCAAGATGCCTAGAAGGAAGAAGTTAACAAAGCTGTCGTTTATTAAGCTGAGGACCGGGAGATCAGTTTGGGAACAAATGTTTGGATCATCTTGTGCCCTTGGGGGGAAGGCAGGAACGGGGTACTGATTGGGGATGATCAGCCATGATCACATTGAATGGCAGTGCTGGCTCGAAGGGCCGAAAGGACTACTCCTGCTCCTATTGTCTATTGTCTATTGACGTCAAGGTAACACTTCACAAGAAGATTGCAAGTTTACCCGAACACATGACCATCACGTCCTCTTTGTGAGCGCAGTCGTGTTCACCCCAAGGTGCTGAGGGACAGTCCCAGAGAAAAGACTCGTCACCCGCACAGGTCACTTCATCCAACCAAATCGCCCCTGAGCCTTGTCCGCAATCACTAGAACGTTTGGTCTTCAGGGCATTCCCGCAACCTAGTTGTCTACAAACCACATCTGCGTAAGCCTGATCCCATGAATCGTCACAGACTGAGCCCCAAACTCCAGCGTAATACACCTTCACTCGTCCTGCACACGGACTCCCTCCGTCGGCCAGTCGTAACTTTTTGTGACCTGTTGGACAGCAAATAAAAACTTTCAGCAGGATTTTCTCGTATTGGTCAAGTCAAGAACTCCTCATTCTTTGGTCAAATGTAAACTCGGTTTATTTGTAGATGAACAATAATGGCCTCAGGACATCTAGAAATACACAACGGTGTTAAGGCGATGATCGAGTGAGGACAGAGGGGGATGTGGTGGATGGGAGTGGACACACTGACGGGGGGGGGGAAGGAGTAGAAATGGAGCCAACCACGGAGAGGGTTAGAGAATAGGGGAGCGAGGGGTGGATGGAACAGCGATGTGGAAAGTGGGCGGGAGCAATGCATGGAAGGGTGGGGGTGGGGGGGGGGGTCAGAGATGGGTGGAGGGCAGTTGAGGAGGGAGGAAGGAGCGGGGAGAATGGGCAATGGAGGAGAAAGGAACGAGTGGTTGAGACTAGACTGATTTTCCAATTGTTATTGAATAGAAGGAGAGACTATAGGGAATATTCCCAAAGATCTTGAGATTCCCCTCCAAATTGAACCACATGTAAACGAATGATTTACCTGAACACAGAACCCCAACCCCGCCGCTCCCATTGGCAAATGAGGGGGATGTCGTCAAGTTGCACTTCCGGAGCCGCGACACGTTTCCGTTACAGTGAACTCCACTGACAAAGAGAGGCAAGTGACTCTCTCCGTATTGTGAAGAATTAGATGCAGACAGCGCTTCACCACAGTCTAGTTCGTTGCAGACCACCTTGGCGTCATGAAGGTCCCACTGAATGTCCTGTACTCTCCCCCAACGTCTGTTGTGATAAATCTCCACGGTCCCATCACAGCGGCTCCCTCCGTTCGTCAATCGCGGAGTCCAACTCTCATCTGCTAAACAAGGGTCAAGGGAGAGTCAAGAGTGTTTTATTATCATATGTCCCAGATAGAACGATGCAATTCTTACTTGCGGCAGCGCAACTTAATATGTAAACATAGTAGACTGTAAATAATGTAATAAATGAGAGAGAAACATAGTTTAGTGTATGTGTATATAGATATACTCAGATATAGATATATAGATATATATATAACACGCACACATACATACATAAAAACAAACAATAAAATAGTGCAAAAATAACGATAATAGTCTATTGTAGTTCAGAGCTTATTTGAGGTTGTAGTGTTTAATCGCTGAATGGCTGTAGGGAAGAAGCTGTTCCTCAACCTGGACGTTACCGTTTTCAGGCTCCTGTACCTTCTTCCCGATGGCAGGGGTGAAATGAGTGCGTGACCAGGGTGGTGTGGGCCTCTGATGATGCCGGCAGCCTTTTTGAGACAGCGACTCCGGTAAATCCCTTCTATGGTGGGGAAGTCTTCTTCGCTCCTGGGCATCCAAGTTGTCGAACCAGGCCATGATGCAACCAACAACAAATTAACAAATGTGAATTAGCAAATTTGCAGATGACACAAAGCTGGGTGGCAGTGTGAACTGTGAGAAGGATGGAATGAGAATGCAGGGTGACTTGGACAAGTTGGGGGAGTGGGCAGATGCATGGCAGATGAAGTTTAATGCGGATAAATGTGAGGTTATGCACTTTGGTAGCAAAAACAGGAAGGCAGATTACTATCTAAATGGCGTCAAGTTGGGAAAAGGGGAAGTACAACGGGATCTGGGGGTCCTTGAAAGTAAGCATGCAGGTACAGCAGGCGTTGAAGAAAGCGTATATAAGCGTATGCGTATAAGCGTTGGCCTTTATAACAAGAGGAATCGAGTATAGGAGCAAAGAGCTCCTTCTGCAGTTGTACAGAAACCTAGTGAGACCGCACATGGAGCATTGTGTGCAGTTTTGGTCCCCTAATTTGTGGAAGGGCATTCATGCTATGGAGGGAGTGCAGCGTAGGTTTACAAGGTTAATTCCCGGGATGGCGAGACTGCCATATGCTGAGAGAATGGAGCAGCTGGGCTTGTACACTCTGGAGTTGAGAAGGGTGAGAGGGGATCTCATTGAAACATATAAGATAGTTATGGGTTTGGACACGCTAGAGGCATGAAATATGTTCCCGATGTTGTGGGAGTCCAGAACCAGGGGCCACAGTTTAAGAATATGGAGTAAGCCATTTAGAACGGAGACGAGGAAACACTTTTTCTCACAGAGAGTGGTGAGTCTCTGGTATTCTCTGCCTCAGGTGAAGGCAGGTTCTCTGGATGGTTTCAAAAGAGAGCTAGATAGGGCTCTTAAAAATTAGCAGAGTCAGGGGATATGGGGAGAAGGCAGGAGAGGGTGCTGATTGGGGATGATCAGCCATGATCACATTGAATGGCGGTGCTGGCTCGAAGGGCCGAATGGCCTACTCCTGTACCTATTGTCTATTGTCTATTGTCTATAACAACCAAAGTTAAAACTAGGCAGAAATATCTCGCAAAAGGAATTCTAGTCATTAAAGTTCATAATAATAATAATTCGATTTGTGTTATGAGACCACGAGGCGGAATAGATCACGTCAAGTGAAGATTAGATACACCGGGGTAGAAAAATAATTTGCAAACATGTCTTCAGGGAAGAGTTGAAGATTATTCATGAAACACTCCATGATGAACGCACTGCGGGAATTACAAAGGAATGGATGAATCAACATTCCAGCAGGAATATTGAAGACTAGCTGTCAGGGCTAGTTGTGCATCGAGCAAAACTGTCCAAACATTTTGCTGGGCTAGAATCTACATGACAATGTGTATAGTCCGTTACTTAGACCGGCAACAAGGTGCGCTGGTAACGTCAATGGACGTCAACGGGTAAATACACCAATTGCTGGGCTCACACTTCACACACATGAAGATGTCTCAGTTGTTGTGATCATCATCCCAGTCCCAACCTGTCACTGTCGCCGAACTGACTCGGACCCAACCATTTCCAGTTGTTTCCTCAGCTATTTTCCAAACAACCTATGTTGGAATGTGAGCGCATAAACTGGCGAATATTTTAAAATAAAATTAGCAAAAAATTATTGTCTATCAATTACATAAATCAATGAAGCATTTCACTGTCAATCCACCGGAAATGCCGAATGTACATTTATTAATGTGAGCAGGTGCTCAGGTAATCTAGTCTCCTTTTACCTCACGATATCACAATCTACAGCAGAGACAAGGAATAGGGCTCCAGGCCCAGTAAACACCCCGATTTGAGTTGCCTGTTCCAAACAACAAGCTGGTTTGCTTTGGAACAAGATCCCCGGTTGCTGATTGTAATATATTCTAAATTCGGACTGCAAAGCAACATGGCGTGGCGTAGCTTGATCGGAATGACCGTGTCATCTCAAGGCGAACGGTCAATATTGTATTGTTCAGGGGCAGGCGAATTAACAGGTGTGTTCGTGGAATGCGAGAGGGAAAGCAAGGTTTTCATCGGCCGGCGTATTGTGGCCGACATGTATATGGTGGACCGAGGCCATATTTGCGTGTTATCTCAGTGTACTTTTCCCAGAGGCAAAGTTCGTTTCTTAAAAGCAGACAACAACAAACTGGCTAAAGGTGAACCAAGCCAATCATTAATCAAACATCAGCTGGGAGTGGCCGGAAGTACAATGTTGCTCAGTCCCAGGGCTCACAAAACAAAGAGGAATTAGTTTAGTTATACATTTTTCTTATCAGTAAAGCACGCCTACCAAGTATGCATATGGCACGATTGAAAGATTCTGTAGCCTTTTAGAATATAGGAAAGACTGGGTCCAAACCAAGCTCATCCAACAACAAGTTATTACTTATCTCTGCAGCGTCAGCTATTTTTTCCAATCTTGGCTTCTTTGTGGCCTTGAATGAATCACATGTTATTACTGCAGGCTGCCATCTTCATGTCTTTATTAAAAAGACAGCCTGTCCTCCATATTGTGTTCCATATGATTTTGTAAATATATTAGATTTGACTATTGCTTTCACCAGGACCCACCTGAACAGGTGACACCGACGTCATTTGCATGTGAGCAGCGGAACGGTTGACCGGATGAAATGGGGGCAATCCCAGAGCCGTGACTCGTTCCCCCTGCACATGTACTTCCGTTTCCAGGTTTGCCCGCTTCCTTTCCCAAAGTGAGCTCTTCTGTGGATTGCCGTCACTACTCCGCACTTCAGGTGTTCACACACAACAGCAGCGTCTTCCAAATCAAAGTGATCATCGCACAACGTGCCCCACGCAGGTCCTTGTTGGATTTCTATCCGTCCGGAGCATCGACCATCCCCTGATACGAGTCTCAGATTCTTGTAATCTATATTGTGAAAAGCACCGTGATTGTAAAATGCATGTCACTATAATTATATGCCACCAGCCAACCCCACCACACCCCCTTCGCTTGGGAATCTCATATTCAGATGAAAACCTATGTGAAAAAAATCTATTTGCCACTGTTTGTAAAATGATGCTCAGACAGAAGCGCTGAAAATATATTTAAATAATTTGTATTCTGTACTAGAATAATCAATCAACCTTTACAACAATACATATTTACTGATAGGACATGTAAATGCCCTAAATAATGAAAACTGAAGGGAACAGTTAAAATCAACATGTGGTCCAGTGAATACTATTTCTCAGCACCAGGTCTCTGGGCCAGCGCTGTCTGCAGCATCGCCAGTAACAAAGGCAAACATGTCGGCCTTTCAGTGGAACTAAATACTCACCTCACCGTCGCGGAGCTGGCCGAGTCCAGAGCGGGTGGAGCTGTGGTGGACGCTGCTGCGGCCCGACCCCCGGAGATTCGGTGGCTGCAACTGCGGGTTTGGCGGACGGCACCGGGAGCCCGCGGGTCCCTGGAGGGAGACCGCTTTTCGGGGCTTCCGCAACGGCGACTTCTCCCGCCCGAGTTGCGGGGTTGAAGAGCTCCTGGAGCGGGGCCTTACAGCACCGCCCGCGCGGCTTGGAATGGCGGCGGGCTGCGAGCGCGCACCGGGGGCTCTAACACCAAGACCCGGTGCGCGAACTTGCATTACCCGGCGTGGTTTAATGGCCACGGGACAATTCGCCATCGCCCGCCGGGGGCTTTGACTTTGACTCTGACATGGGGGGGGAGAGTGCAGTGGAGAGAGAAGTTTTTTTGGCCTTCCATCACAGCAATGTGATGGATGTTTATGTAAAATATGTTGTGTCTTGGGTCTATTTGTTGTAATGTATGGCTGCAGAAACGGCATTTCGTTTGGACCTCACGGGGTCCAAATGACAATAAATTGAATTGTATTGTATTGTATTGTACCACATCGCTGAAAGTTCACAGACATAGACATAGACATAGAAAATAGGTGCAGGAGTAAGCCATTCGGCCCTTCAAGCCTGCACCGCCATTCAATATGATCATGGCTGATCATCCAACTCAGTATCCTGTACCTGCCTTCTCCCCATACCCCCTGATCCCTTTAGCCACAAGGGCCACATCTAACTCCCTCTTAAATATAGCCAATGAACTGCCCTCAACTACCTTCTGTGGCAGAGCATTCCAGAGATTCACCACTCTCTGTGTGAGAAATGTTTTTCTCATCTCAGTCCTAAAAGATTTCCCCCTTATCCTTAAACTGTGACCCCTTGTTCTGGACTTCCCCAACATCGGGAACAATCTTCCTGCATCTAGCCTATCCAACCCCTTAAGAATTTTGTACGTTTCTGTAAGTTTGCCCCTCAATCTTCTAAATTCTAGCCAGTACACGCCGTGTCACATAATAGGTGCCACATAAGAGACTATTGCTAAAAATAAAAAATTATGGGATTGGGGGTAATATATTAGCATGGGTAGAGGATTGGCTAACAAATAGGAAGCAGAGAGTGGGGATAAATGGTTCATACTCGGGATGGCAACCGGTAACTAGCGGGGTTCCGCAAGGGTCGGTGCTGGGACCCCAGTTGTTCACAATTTATATAAATGATTTGGAGGAGGGAACCAAGTGTAATATATCAAAATTTGCGGACGATACAAAAATGGGAGGAAAAGTAGGGGATGAGGAGGATAGGAAGAGTCTGCAAAAGGATATAGATAAGCTAGGTGAGTGGGCAACAACTTGGCAGATGAAATTTAATACTAATAAATGTGAAGTCATTCACTTTGGGAAAAAAAATGATAGGGCAAGTTATTTTCTAAATGAGGAGGAGCTGCGTTGTAATGCAACGCAAAGGGATCTAGGGGTATTAGTACATGAATCACTAAAAGTTAGTATGCAGGTGCAGCAAGCAATCAGGAAGGCCAATGGAGTTTTGGCCTTTATTGCTAGGGGGATTGAGTATAAAAACACGGAGGTCTTGCTGCAGCTGTACACAGTATTAGTGAGACCACATTTGGAATACTGTGTACAGTTCTGGGGTCCATACTTAAGAAAGGATGTACTAGCCCTGGAGGCAGTGCAGCGAAGGTTTACAAGATTAATTCCTGCAATGAGGGGATTGACATATGAGGAAAGGTTAAGTAGGCTGGAACTCTACTCTTTGGAGTTTAGAAGAATGAGAGGCGATCTCATTGAAACATATAAGATCGTGAGGGGCCTTGATCGGGTGGATGCACCGAGGATGTTCCCAATGATCGGGGAAACTAGAACTAGAGGACATAGTTGCAGAATAAGGGGGGGCTCTTTTAAAACTGAGATGAGGAAGAACTTCTTCACCCAGAGGGTGGTTAATTTATGGAATTCACTGCCCCAGGGAGCAGTGGAAGCAGAAACTTTAAATATATTTAAGACTAAAATAGATGGTTTTTTAGCTGCCAAGGGGATAAGGGGCTACGGGGAGAGGGCAGGGATATGGACCTAGGTATGGTTAGTATAGTAAGACCTGAGTGATCTCCTGGACAAGTGTCGATCGCCTGGATTGGGGTCGGAGAGGAATTTCCCGGATTTTTTTCCCGAATTGGACCTGGGTTTTTATCCGGTTTTTTGCCTCCCCCGGGAGATCACGAGGTTCTTGGGGTGGAGAGGGGTGATAGCGGTATAAAGGGGAGGGTAGTGTCTTGTGTTCTGTGTCTTGTGTCTACTGTTTGTGGGTAAGTGTGTCTGTTTAGTGTTCAGCCATGAGCGAATGGCGGTGCGGGCTCGACGGACCTGGTGGTCTACTCTCGCACCTACTTTCTATGTTTCTATGTTTCTATGTCTATGCAGTCTTTCTTCATATGAAAGTCGTGACATCTCTCAGGAGTCAGTCTGGTGAACGTTCTCTGTACTCCCGCTATGGCAAGAATGTCTTTCCTCAGATTAGGAGACCAAAACTGTACGCAATACAATGAATTTACTTATAACCATTCCCCTCCCCCCTTCATGTCTACCGTGTTTATGCTGTTTACACATGAAAGTATCAGGAATACAAATGATTCAATTTCCATTTAACCATATTTTGTTTACCATACGTCTGTTAACATGTATAGATTTATTATTATTTAAAGTGTACCGAGGTACAGCACAAAGCTGCACAGAGCAAAGGTACAACATTGGACTGAATAATGGTGTCAAACATGGTGGCGCCTGCATTTGTGAGGAAAGCAGGAAGAACCTCACTGTGCAGTTGCATATTCGAAAAATAAACCTCCCCTGAACCAGTGATTGAAATTGTGCTGCACATCCGGTAACAGACAAAATAAGCCACACTCTGGTTTTGTTATCTTCCATTTTACCAGGAAGTGAATCCTTCTTGTCTGTTACCAGGCAGACAGCGCGAGTGCACCTTTCATTGGTTAGACATTTGTTTTTAAATGTTCAAGGCCTGTACCTGAACAGATGACTTCAACGTCCCGTTTGTGTCCACACCCACGCTGACCAACAACAGGTCCCGAACCATTTCCGAAGTGGGTTGAGAGGGAAATTTCGATTCTGCTCCCACAGTCCAGTTCTTCACAGACATGATCACCAGTTGGTATTAACCAGGACATATCTCCACACAATGTACTCCGAGTTCCATTCGTGAAGATCTCCAGCCTCCCTCCACATGGACTACTTCCTCCCTCCAACCTGGGTTTCCGAGATCCTGTAAATCAGTAGGAAACAGTGTTTTCAATCTTAAAAACACACGTTGCACTCCCTTCCCAATATATTTACTGTACATTCTATACAAATAAACACAACAAATAAACACAAAACCCATCGCCCGAAATGAGCACTTGGAGTATTGGCATGATCACAGAGGGGGGGGGGGGGGGGGGGTGAAACAAGAAATGATTCATGTCGCTATAAATTGTCATCTGGTGGAAAATATCGTCTCATTGGATGGGGTCACAGGATTGTGCAATTAACTTCCAAGAACAATGTTGAAGCAAATATTAGTAGATTACTAAAGGGGTGATCTTGTAGAGATATAGATGATCATGTGTTGAACTGACGGGGTGAATGCACAATCTTTTCACCCAGATTAGAGGAATCTAGAACCAGAGGGCAGAGTTTTAAGAAGATTTCATATGAACCTGGAGGGGCAATATTTTTACACAAAGGCTGGTCGGTTTGTGGAACTAGTTGCCGGGGGACATAGTTGAGGCGGGTAATACCTTCATCAATTCTGATGAAATGTTGTGCATGTAAAGGGTTAATTTCCTTTCGCCTTCCACAGATGCTCCTGACCTGGTGATCGCTACTGTGAATATCCTAAATATTATATATGCACTTTAAATTACAATGACAACATCTGTCGTCCCATCAATCCGCCAAAACACCGGCAGCATCGGGATTATTTTCACAAAACGGCAATCGGACAATCCGGGTTATTTGACCTGCGGATATTTTTCAGAAACCAACAAACCCGCCTGGAGGGAAGACACATAATGCATGTTTTACCTGTGCAGACAACGCCGGCATCATAGTAGTGGGAATATTTGTAGTGACTCCATTTTATTGATCTACATTCCCGTAGAGCACTCTCGCTCCCGCTGCAACGAACAATCGCCGTCACAACGGTTCCGGACCCTTCCCCAAAGTGGGCCCCGATCGGCGCTGCCAGCGCGGACCCGCAGCCCAGCTCCCGGCAAACCACAGCGGCGTCACGCAGGTCCCAGTCATAGCCCCTCACAACTCCCCATCGTCTTCTGTAGTGAATCTCCAGTCGTCCCGCGCACGGACTGCCGCCATTCACCAGCCGTAACTTCACACTTTCTGTAAAACAGCAGAAAACCCGACACCGCAGGTTACACTGGATTCGTTCCGCGGTCACCCTGCGCTCTCCCGTCCATCAATCCGCAGTCAACGCGTTGTGTACATCACTGACCGGCCTGTCAGCGAGAGTCTATGGGCTGGAGGCGTGAGGGGGGATTCCAAACCTCAGTGTGAAGGACAAAAGGCCCAAGGTGGGGGTTCACACAGCGTCCACTGAGCGCCCACTTCAGCGCCGAGTGGTGCGATGAACCGTAAACGTTAGACTCAGAACTGCTGTAGGTTTGGGAGCAACAGCAGGAGGAGGTTAGCAAGAGATACGACTGATTGGCTCCAGCCCTAGTGGGAGGAGAGAAGTGAGTCAGTGCCAGCGAAAACAGTTGAAACTGAGGAATTTGGTTTGTAAATTGGTAAACAGGCAATTTATCAGTCAATTTAAGCAAGACTGCTCTTAGGGAGCGGCAGTGAGTGAAGTGTGTGAGTCTTTGGCTCGAGAGTCTTAGGAGAGGAGACCACGCAATACGCTTGAGAGGTAGAGACGAAAGAAGGAGATGTCAGGCAAGCTGATTCAGTGTGATGCTTGCAGTATGTGGGAGGTCAAGGACACCGCTGGTGCCTCTGGCTGCTTACAAATGCGAGAAGTGCATCCAGGTAGAGCTCCTGAAGGACCGTGTTGGGGAACTGGAGAAGCAAGTGGATGACCTCAGATTCGTCCGAGAAACGGAGTCGTTTCTCGACAAGTCCTACCGTAAGATTGTTACACCTAAGGTACTGGAAGAGAGAAGGTGGGAGACAGTGAGAAAGGGAGGGAATGCCAACGTCCCCGGGTGTTGTACCTCTTGTGAACAGTTTCACCCACTTAGAAGCTGTCGGGTCAGAAGACGTGTTTACAGTGAGCGGCGGTCTGGCTTGCGATGCGAACAGGGCTGTTGAACCAAAACCAAAAAGGCCTAAGGCAGGCAACGCCATTGTAGTAGGAGACTCCATTGTGAGAGGTACGGACAGGGGTTTCTGCGGCAACAGACGGGATGCGAGGATGGTGTGCTGCCTTCCTGGTGCCAGGATCCAGGATGTCATGGGCAGAGTGCAGAAAATCCTCAAGGGCGAAGGTGAACATCCGGAAGTGGTAGTGCATGTCGGCACAAACGATGTCGGAAAGAAGGGGATGAATATTCTGCAGCGTGACTTTAGAGAGCTCGGAAAAATGCTGAAAAGCAGGACCTCCAACGTTGTTATCTCCGGTTTGCTTCCAGTTTCTCGTGCTGGCGAGAGCAGGAACAGGGAGATACGGGACCTGAATGTGTGGCTGAGGAACTGGTGCACGGGGCAGGGATTTAGATTCTTAGATCACTGGGATCTGTTTTGGGGTAAGGGGGAACTATACAAAAGGGACGGATTGCATCTTAACAGGTGGGGGACCAGCATTCTGGCAGCCAGGTTTGCCACTGCTACACGGGTGGTTTTAAACTGCATTAGGGGGGTGGGGTGTCGAATGGGATAGTGGAGGATGGAGTTAAAGGGAAAGGGTTTCTTAAATGTGTGAGCGTAGAGACAGAGGGGTGTAAAATGAGGGTAGAAGCAATAGGTAGCAAGGTGAAAAGTAAAAGTGGCAGGCAGGCAAATCCAGGGCAAAAATTAAAAAGGGCCACTTTTCAGCATAATATAATAAGGGGTAAGAGTGTTGTTACAAAAAACAAGCCTGAAGGCTTTGTGTCTCAATGCGAGGAGCACTCGTAATAAGGTGGATGAGTTGAATGTGCAGATAGCTATTAATGACTATGATATAGTTGGGATCACGGAGACATGGCTCCAGGGTGACCAAGGCTGGGAGCTGAACATCCAGGGATATTCAATATTCAGGAGGGATAGACAGAAAGGGAAAGGTGGTGGGGTAGCGTTGCTGGTTAGAAAGCAGATTAACGCAATAGAAATGAAAGACATTAGCTTTGAGGATGTGGAATTGATATGGGTAGAGCTGCGAAACACTATGGGGTAGAAAACGCTAGTGGGAGTGGTGTACAGGCCACCTAACAGTAGCAGTGGAGTTGGGGATGGCATCAAACAGGAAATTAGAAATGTGTGCAACAAAGGTAAAACAGTTATAATGGGTGACTTCAATCTACATATAGATTGGGTGAATCAAATTGGCAAGGGTGCTGAGGAAGAGGATTTCTTGGAATGTATGCGGGATAGTTTTCTAAACCAACATGTAGATGAACCAACGAGAGAGCAAGCTATTCTAGACTGGGTATTGAGTAATGAGGAAGGGTTAGTTCGCAGTCTTGTTGTGCGTGCCCCTTGGGCAAGAGTGACCATAATATGGTTGAGTTCTTCATTAGAGAGTGACATCGTTAATTCAGAAACAAGGGTCCTGAACTTAAAGAAAGGTAACTTTGAGGGTATGAGATGTGAATTGGCCAAGATAGACTGGCAATTGATTCTTAATGGGTTGACGGTGGATATGCAATGAAAGGCATTTAAAGACTGCATGGATGAACTACAAAAATTGTTCATCCCAGTTTGGCAAAAAAATAAATCAGGGAAGGTCGTGCATCCGTGGATAACAAGGGAAATCGGGGATAGTATCAAAGCAAAAGATGAAGCGTACAAATTAGCCAGTAAAAGCAGCCTACCAGGGGACTGAGAGAAATTCAGAGACCAGCAGAGGAGGACAAAGGGCTTAATTAGGAAAGGAAAAATAGATTATGAAAGAAAACTGGCAGGGGACATAAAAACTGACTGCAAAAGCTTTTATAGATATGTGAAGAGAAAAAGATTAGTTAAAAGAAATGTAGGTCCCTTGCAGTCAGAAACGGGTGAATTGATCATGGGGAACAAGGACATGGCAGACCAATTGAATAACTACTTTGGTTCTGTCTTCACTAAGGAAGACATAAATAATCTGCCGGAAATAGCAGGGGACCGGGGGTCAAATGAGATGGAGGAACTGAGTGAAATCCAGGTTAGCCGGGAAGTGGTGTTAGGTAAATTGAATGGATTAAAGGCCGATAAATCCCCAGAGCCAGATAGGCTGCATCCCAGAGCACTTAAGGAAGTCGCCCCAGAAATAGTGGATGCATTAGTGATAATTTTTAAAACTCTTTAGATTCTGGAGTAGTTCCTGAGGATTGGAGGGTAACTAATGTAACACCACTTTTTAAAAAGGGAGGGAGAGAGAAAACGGGGAATTACAGACCAGTTAGTCTAACGTCGGTAGTAGGGATACTGCTAGAATCAGTTATTAAAGATGGGATAGCAGCACATTTGGAAAGTGGTGAAATCATTGGACAAAGTCAGCATGGATTTATGAAGGGTAAATCATGTCTGACGAATCTTATAGAATTTTTCGAGGATGTAACTAGTAGAGTAGATAAGGGAGAACCAGTGGATGTGTTATATCTGGACTTTCAGAAGGCTTTCGACAAGGTCCCACATAGGAGATTAGTATACAAACTTAAAGCACACGGTATTGGGGGTTCAGTATTGATGTGGATAGAGAACTGGCTGGCAGACTGGAAGCAAAGAGTAGGAGTAAACGGGTCCTTTTCACAATGGCAGGCAGTGACTAGTGGGGTACCGCAATGCTCAGTTCTGGGACCCCAGCTATTTACGATATATATTAATGATTTGGACGAGGGAATTGAATGCAACTTCTCCAAGTTCGCGGATGACACGAACCTGGGGGGCAGTGTTAGCTGTGTGGAGGATGCTAGGAGGCTGCAAGGTGACCTGGGTAGGCTGGGTGAGTGGGCAAATGCATGGCAGATGCAGTATAATGTGGATAAATGTGAGGTTATCCACTTTGGTGGCAAAAACAGGAAAGTAGATTATTATCTGAATGGTGGCCGACTAGGAAAGGGGGAGATGCAACGAGACCTGTGTGTCATGGTACACCAGTCATTAAAAGTAGGCATGCAGGTGCAGCAGGCAGTGAATAAGGCGAATGGTATGTTAGCATTCATAGCAAAAGGATTTGAGTATAGGAGTAGGGAGGTTCTACTGCAGTTGTACAGGATCTTGGTGAGACCACACCTGGAGTATTGCGTACAGTTTTGGTCTCCTAATCTGAGGAAAGACATTCTTGCCATAGAGGGAGTACAGAGAAGGTTCACCAGACTGATTCCTGGGATGTCAGGACTTTCATATAAAGAAAGACTGGATAGACTCGGCTTGTACTCGCTAGAATTTAGAAGATTGAGGGGGGATCTTATAGAAACTTACATAAATTTTAATGGGTTGGACAGGCTAGATGCAGGAAGATTGTTCCCGATGTTGGGGAAGTCCAGAACAAGGGGTCAGAGTTTAAGGATAAGGGGGAAATCCTTTAGGACCGAGATGAGGAAAACTTTTTTTCACACAGAGAGTGGTGAATCTCTGGATTTCTCTCCCGCAGAAGGTAGTTGAGGCCAGTTTATTGGCTATATTTAAGAGGGAGTTAGATGTGGCCCTTGTGGCTAAAGGGATCAAGGGGTATGGAGAGAAGGCAGGTACAGGATACTGTTGGATTATCAGCCATGATCATATTGAATGGCGATGCAGGCTCGAAGGGCCGAATGGCCTACTCCTGCACCTATTTTCTATGTTGCTATGTTACCCGGTCCGGACAACAACGGGAAGGGATTGTTCAACCAGGGACCTCTCACTGAAGCTTGAAGGCAGCCGCCGCCCCTAATCTAGAAATTTGGACCTTTGTTATCGCGCGATCGCTGCTCCCCACCCATCCTCACCGTGAAAATAACGCAGTATTCATTACCTGATGGGTCGGCTCGGCAATCCCCGGGACTGCCTGAAAGAGGAAAACGAGAATTAGATTTCACTGGTAGACAAAATTGCTGGAGAAACTCAGCGGGCGAGGCAGCATCTAGGAACGATGGAAAAGGCAACGTTTCGAGTCGAGACCCTTCCTCAGACGCTAGATGCTGCCTCACCTGCTGAGTTTCTCCAGCATTTTTGTCTACCGTCGATTTTTCCAGCATCTGCAGTTTTCTCTTAAACATTAGATTTCACTGAGTCTAATGGCCATGAAATGACAAACCATAACAACAGCAAGCTGAGTGTCGCATTGTATTTCATGCGGAGAGTTTCTGATCCTGGTGCACAGGGCGTGAAACCGCGACCCTTGAACACGTAGATAGACACTAAAAGCTGGAGTAACTCAGCGGGGCAGGCAGCGTCTCTAGATGGAAGGGATGGGCGATGATCCGGGTTAAGAATGGCCTCCTCTTCAGCAGCGTCTCGACCTAAAACGTCACCCATTCCTTCTCTCCAGAGATGCTGCCTGATCCCTCGGAATTATTTCAGCTGTTTGTGTCTATCTTCGGTTTAAACCAGCATCTGCAGTTCCTTCCCACACCCTTGAACATGTGATGTCTTATGAAAGGGAACATTCAGTCCGGGCAGCAAAGCAGTTACATCCATGGTCCGACTGAAAGTGTCTTTAGTGCGTGTTGACACCTCTGCAGACAAGGGGTGATCCCGAAGTGGCCGCAGCTTCATGAGGAGACTTCGCTTTTTTAAGAGCCGATGTAGGTAGATGAAAGTGTAATGAAGTGAACCAGCAAATGGATAAAGGGTAGTTGGTTATCTCCCTGGTCAACTCGTCCCTTCCCACCCAACCCGCCCCCTCCCCGGGTACTTTCCCCTGCAACCGCAGGAGATGCAACATCTCTCCCTTTACATCCATCGACTCCATCCAAGGACCCAAACTCTTTCCATGTGAGGCAGCGGTTCACTTGCACCTCCTCCAACCTCATCTACAGTATCCGCTGTTCCAGGTGTCAACTTCTCTACATCAGCGAGATCAAGCGCAGGCTCGGCGATCGTTTCGCTGAACACCTCCACTCGTCCGTCGTAACCTACTGATCTCCCGGTGGCTCAGCACTTCAACTCCCCCTCCCATTCCCAATCTGACCTTTCTGTCCCGGGCCTCCTCTATTGTCAGAGTGGGGCCCAGCGCAAATCGGAGGAACAGCACTTCATATTTCGCTTGGGTAATTTACACCACAGCGGTATGAACATTGACTTCTCTAGCTTCAGATAGCCCTTGCTTTCCCCTTCTCTATTCCATTCCCCTTCCCAGTTCTCCCACCAGTCTTACTGTCTCCGCCAACATTCTATCTTTGCCCCCCCCCCCCCCCCCCCCCCCCCCCCCCCCCCACCACTCCCCTGACATCAGTTTGAAGAAGGGTCTCGACCCGTAACGTCGCCCATTCCTTTTCTCCAGAGACGCTGCCTCACCCGCTGAGTTACTCCAGCATTTTGTGTCTTCCCGTCATTATGGACATTGACCCATGTGTCAGGTATTTAAACCTGCAAATATTATCATAATTTTATAATAACCAACTTGTGAATTTGCTTTGCTATAACACCGGTGTTAATTTCCTCTCCCGCTTCTGTGAATTACAAGGCAGAATGACTTTTGTGTGCCCGTATAACACGATATTAAACCCAAAGTGCGTTCTGAAAATAAAGTGCAAATGTGTTCTTAGTTAATCGCATTAAGTCATGTGAAACTTTCCAAGCGACCAACCAGCAAAACTGTGCAGCTCAAGTATTTTGTACATTAATCTAGAACATGCGCTCATATGTTTTTGGTAAGCGAGCCTCCACTTCATGAACTCTGCTCTTGAATGTAATTAGATTGTGATGGAATGGTGTTGGTGGAATCATTTCAAGCACAACTCAAGGTACTGGACAGGGAAGGGCACCAAGAAACACCGAGAGAAGCTAAATAAAAGGAGATTGAAAAGCGAAGCCGGGTCTATCATGTCTGAAGAAGGGCCACCCATTCCTTCTCTCCAGAGATGCTGCCTGTCCCGCTGAGTTATTCCAACTTTTTGTGTCTATTTCCGGTTCTTCGTGAAACTGGCTACCTGCCAGTCCCTATGTCGTAATTACTAGAAGACCAAGGAACCAAGAATATTGACATTTAATTGATTAAAAGACACAGCATGAAAACGGGTTCTTCGGCCTTCTGAGCCCACCCCAACCATCGATAATCCGTTCACACGAGTTCTGTCATCCGCTTTCGCGGACACTCCCCACACATTTTACAAGAGCCAAATTTCCTGCAACCCCTCAAGGCTTTGGGATGTCGGGGCATTCCACACAGACAGCATCCGTAGTCAGGATCGAACTCGGATCTCCGGCCCTGTGTGGCGGCGGCTCTACCAGCTGCGGCACTGTGTCGCCACAGTATAAATCTCAATTCTTGAAAAATAAAACAAATTACAGATGCTGACCAAGTTCGAATGAAGTGTCATCGAGCTGAACTCTTTATAATTTGTTTCTCCGCTAAACCATCCGTCTCTCTACTGACCACCCATCCACACTACTCCTGTGTAATCTCATCTTCACCAAGGTTCTGTTGTGAAAATTACATTCTGCTGAACCGTTTAATTTGCAGGGACATTTGACGAGACATTTGGGATCCTGCCGGCCTTTTTCATTATATTCAATATGTGAAAGTTTACCAGTCTAAAATAAATGAACCTTCACAATTACAAAAGTCTTGTGTTTCAGTGAAAATAACCTGCTTTAAAAATTGGTAACTTGGGAAATCCAACTTTACTTTTCTGATCTTTGGCCACCAGAGTTAGTCCAACTATTTGCTAAATATTGATGTCAACAGCAATGAGATTTTTTTAAAATAGGAATAGCTTCATATTTAGATAATATTAAATGCAATGCCTATACATATTACTCCCCGTTGGATTACAACCTTGTCGTGGTCGGGGAGCTTGTGTGACTCAGTGACCCCTAGAGCTAAGCCATCGGGAGATTCGTCTCCTGTTAGGGTCTCCCATGCTGGACAGGTCGAAGGGTCGAGGCGAGACGAAGAGAGATCCACTGGTCCTCCAGGTTGGAGGTTGAGCACAGGGCTAACAACCCTGTCTCGTAAAACAAATATGTTACAGAAACAGCAACTGAAGGAATCAACAAGGAGTTGCTTCGTTGCTGCCCTACATGCCATGAGGCATAATAGGCAGTAATTAAGTAACTAAGTATATATATTGTATAGTGAATAGGAACTTTAACCCGATTTACTTCATGATAACATGTGCTGTGTAAACAGCGGTGTCAGCGATCAATATCAGAGACAGAAATATGTTCGCGCCTCAGCCAGCAGCAGATGCAACTTGAACTGAGGTTGCAGGTTCACACAGCCCATACCTTGCAGCCTCTGATACACTCGCTGCTACGCTCATTAAACACCCGACGTGTAGGGACCGAATTGAAAAGTCAACATTCCAGATTCTGGGGCAATTCCTTCCTTGCTGTTATCAGGCAACTGGGCCGTCGTCTCATGAGGGTGAATGCGGTCCTAACCTCCCATATATCTCGCTGGAGACGTTTGAACTATCTGTAAACGGACTGTATCGGACTTGCACGAAATGTTGTATCCTTTATCCTGTATCAGTATCAGTGGACGGCTTCATTGCAATCATGTATAGTCTTGTCTTTGTCTGGATAGCGCTCAACACAAGCTTTTCACTATAGCTCGGTACATATCTGTAACTCGGCACTAAACAGTTTGTTTTATTGTTTGCAGCTTCCACGGGCAGAGAGGGTTCACCTATGATTACATGCTCGTCTTCGGATGGTTCTTTCCGAGTGAGAAGCTCAAGACAACGACAATGCTTCATCCTCCCGACTGCCCAATAATCTTCCGCACAGCGATAAAAAGCTGTTGATGTTGAGTTCGAGTAAAAATGGAGAAGGGATAAAGAGCGCCAACATTGAACAAAATCAATAATTTGAAGCCAGTGCAAGAATATTCTGGTGTCAAGATTTCATAAAAACTGGCAAAATTATGTGCGGGGAAGAGAAACGCCGTCTCGTCAAATGGAAAGGCGTCAGCAGCCGGCCCCTAATGCATGGAATGGGGCCGATTAACACATTTAAAACCATTATAACTGTAAAATATGTAATTTGTGAAATTGCTACAGGAAAATATAAATGACGATTCCTTTGAACGGGAGATTGGTCCGATATAGAAGAGAACTGAAGGGTATAAAGTAAGTCTAGTGATAGCCAGAACACATCTCATTCGGAAACGCCGCATTTGACAAGGAATCTAATGAACAATCTAATGTAATGAAAACTGCAAAGGCTCAGAAACTGGTCTATGTCATTCTTTAGGAAAAACACTGAAATGCGGATAAAGTAGACGATTGAGATGGGACCAATCTTACAAAAAGTGTGCAAAATACATTAAACAGGATTGTATTTCTAATCTCAAAAAAATACTGTATTCTATATATTGCACGATTCATGGTAGAGAAAGTGTGGAAGGAATATTAAACATATCCCCGTGTCGATCATTAAATTCTATGTCTACATCCACAGATTGGGCTGCATCCCAGCATGGGGGAAGAGAGGAGGGGGGGGGGGGGGGGGTTAATGTTTCATGAGGAGAAAAGATATTCAAGGAAATAATTGATGTAAAAGGTCATAAACTGATGGCAATTGTTACCAAAGCAAAATCCCTCTTCTGGCAAATTTAGTTATCATATGAATTGAGCGGCAGTACACAATATTATGTTCATTCTGCATAATTATTATATTTTTATACCATATTATTAAACAAAATACTGCAGCGAATAAGCCATTTAAACTGGGGCGGCACATCGGCGTAGCTTAGAGTTGCTGCCTCACAGCGCCATGACCCTGTTCCAATGCCGAAATTGTGTGGTGTTCGCACATTCTCCATTTGACAGTGTGGGTTTCCTCCGGTTATCTCCCACTTCCCAAAGACGTGCGGGTTGTAGGTTAATTGGCCCCCTAGAATCGCCCCTAGTGAATGGGGAGCAGGTGCGAGAGTGGAATAATAGAACTAGTGTGAACCAGCGATCGATGGGCCGAAGGACCTGATTCCATGCTGTATCTCTAAGAACTAAAAACTAATCCTAAAGTGAATCAGTTACTTGTGCCATGCAGTACACAAGCAGCGATGTTAGTGATATATGTCAGGCACCCACAGATCTGTGCCGGCTCAGTAGGTGAACCTATGTCTGTGCGCCAGTCTGCCTGAGTCGCTTCGATTGAACGCATTCCAATAATGACGGTACTGTTCTCGAACAGGCTCGCTAATGATCCATTTGGAACTGCGGTGCAAGATCCTCAAGCGAAAACATCAATAATGCAGCTACTTCCACGTATTCGCTACTTCCAGGTATTCCAGCTATTTCCAATTGCAACTTAAATTCAAATAGACACAAAATGCTGGAGTAACTCAGCGGGGCAGGCAGCATCTCTGGAGAGAAGGAATGGGTGACGTTTCGGGTCGAGGCTCTTTTTCAGACCGTGCAGAAGACCGTCTGAAGAAGGGTCTCGACCGGAATCGTCACCCATTCCTTCTCTCCAGAGATGCTGCCTGTCCCGCTGAGTTACTCCAACATTTTGTGTCTATCTTTGGTTTAAACCAGCATCTGCAGTATTTTCCACTGCAAATTACATTTCGCTTCACCAAAATCTACAATGGGAATGTATCCGGTTCCAAACAATCGCAATCGGTTTTGCTGATAGTGAATATGAATATTAATAAACAAACAGCCAACGTACTGAAACAATGCATGCGCGGAATAAAACTCTGATGTCCGTGTGTGCATTTTGAGATAGCTACCAACGTGAATATAATAAGCCCGTTCCTCCGCTTCATGTATCCACCACTGTCCTACGTCGCATTTCTAAAATGCAGGTTAGATTTTTCTGTTAGTCTCACACCTCATTCTACTAATTCAGAGTGTGGGCCCAGCGATGACAGACAATATTTCATCGCCTCAATATGTCAATAAATTCTACAACACAACATTGACACTGATCAAAGGTACACAAAATTGCTGGGGAAACTCAGCGGGTGCAGCAGCATCTATGGAGCGAAGGAAATAGGCGACGTTTCGGGCCGAAACCCTTGACACTGGAGCGAAGGAAATAGGCGACGTTTCGGGCCGAAACCCTTGACACTGATCAACTTGGCGATCGATAACCGAGTAGGTTTAACGAGTAATAACTCACAGTTCCAATACAGTAGAAGCAACGCCAGCCACGGCAGCGGCATCTCCGGGCAAACAGTTGGGGCAATGGCACCAGAACAGTCAAGGGACGCTGTTTGCAGGTTATTTCACACCTATCTCTCTGACATCTCCTCACGCACCAGTGATCTTTTTTGGCAGCTTTGACAACTTTCTTTTCCACTGGAATTATCCCTTCCGCCCAAACAACCAATAGATTGTCTCAAAGGTCAGATGTGAATTACAGACTTATTAAGTCAACCAATGGGCATGAACCTGCCCAAACATGGACATCTTGGGCCCATTTCCTTTCCTGCCAGTCTGGAAAGGTCAATCTGTGCCAATTCATCATCTCCCACTGCCCCCAATTATCACCTGATCACCAAATGTTTCCCTAAATTCTTCAAACTACGAATTCTCGAGTCAGCCCACCGCACTATGTTTATAAAATGTAATAGCATAACAATTAATATTTGAAGATGTTTGATTAAATTGGGTCCTGACAGGTGAGGCGGATGAACTCAGGGCCCTGGTAGGTACCTGCGACTTCAACGTCCAGCTGTTGCAGCAACTTGGTTAAGGGAGGGACAGGTGTGGCAATGCAATGTTCCAAGCTACATGTGTTACAGGTCAGACTGAGGTGGGGACAAATGAGGAGCAGTGGTTGCTTAATTGAATAGGGAAAACATCACACCCATAGGCTGAGATGTTATTACTGGAGATTCATGTAGTGAGGCTATGTAGGTGGAGCTAGTAAATGGATCAGCTTGTTAAGGCAGTGGTGGCCTAGTCACTGGATGTTTTCAAGAGAGAGTTAGATATAGCTCTTGGGGCTAACGGAATCAAGGGGTATGGGGAGAAAGCAGGAACGGGGTACTGATTTTGGATGTTCAGCCGTGATGATATTGAATGGCAGTGCAGACTCGAAGGGCTGAATGGCCTACTCCTGCACCTATTTTCTATGTTTCTATGTTAAGATTTTACTCTAGGCCTCCAAATAATAATAAACAAAAATAAAAATATCGGTCATGTCTGGAGGTTGCAGACAGATGCAAGTGTAATAGAGTTGTCTTGGTTGGGGATTTTAACTCTCCTAATATTTACTACGACTACCGTTGTACCCAGGGATAGATGGGTTGAAATTGTCTATGGAAGAGGAGGTAAATTGTGATTCTGGTCATGAACAAGCAGGAGACGTGGGTCAAGTAGAGGCTCTTGGGTTTAATTTAAATCCCAGAGGAGTATTGGGAATTGGGGAGCATTGTTCAGAATGAAACCAGAAGGGTGAAAAGGGGACATGAGACAGCTCTGGTAGAAAATATCAAGGATAATCTAGAGAGATTCCATGCATATCAAGGGGAAAATTAGCCTTTTCCAAACTTAAACTAATCATCTATGTGTCGAGCCACAGGTCGTGGGCCAGGTTAATCATCAATGCTTATCCTCTGGTTTATTCTCAGATTGAGGTGGGCCGACAAGAGGAGAAGTTGCTTTATTAACTAAGGAGACAGTAGTAACTCTCCCCTGTTTTCAGACAGGTAGCTGGAAAGATAATAGACTGTTACTGTGGGGGATTTTAACTTTCCCTATTTATACTGGGACTGCGATAGTGCCTAAGGCCGGGACGGGTGGGATTTGTCATATGTGTGTTAAGGGAAGCTACCTTTGGCAATATGTAGGGAGCCTACAGGTTAGAGTCATAGCCAGAGTCATAGAGTGAGACAGGGTGGAAACAAACCCTTCGGGCCAACGCCCACACTGGCCAACATGTCCCATCTACACTAGTTCCACCTGCCTGCACTTTGTCCATATCCATCCAAACCTATCCTATCCATGTACCTGTCTAACTGTTTCTTAAAAGTTGGGATAGTCCCAGCCTCACTGCCTCCTCTGGCAGCTTGTTCCATACACCCACCACCCTTTGTGTAAAAAAGTTACTCCTCAGATTCCTATTAATTTTTTTCCCCTTCACCTTGAACCTATGTCCTCTGGTCCTCAATTCCCCTACTCTGAGCAAGACTCTGTGCATCTACCCGATCTATTCCTGTCATGCGTTTGTGCACTTCATTGAGATCACCCCTCATCCTCCCGCGTTCCAAGGAATAGAGACCCAACCTACTGAACCCCTCCCTATAGCTCACACCCTCTCATCCTGGCAACCCTTCTCTGAACCCTTTCAAGCTTGACAGCATCCTCCCTGTAACATGTTGCCCAGAACTGAACACAATATTCTAAATGAGATCTCACCAACGTCTCATGCAACTGCAACAAGACCTCCCAACTTCTATTCCCTCTCTGACCGTTCCTCCACCCACCTGGCCAATCGATCCAGATCCTGCTGTAATATTTTACAACCATCTTCATTATCTGCAAAACCACCCACTTTTGTATCTTCAGCAAACTTGGTAATCTTGCCCTGTATGTTCTCATCCAAATCATTGAAGCAGATGACAAACAGTAACGGGTCCAGTACTGAACCATGTGGCACACCACTAGTCACAGGCCTCCAGTCTGAGAAGCAACCTTCCACCATCACCCTCTGCTTCCTTCCGTGGAGCTAATTTGCTATCCATTCAGCTACCTCTCCTTGGATCCCATGAGATTTAACCTTCCAGAGCAGCCTACCGTGTGGCACCTTGTCGAACGCTTTACTAAAGTCCATGTTCACAACATCTACAGCTCTGCCCTCATCGACCTTTTTGGTCACGTCTACAAAAAACGCAATCAGATTTGTGAGGCACGGCCTCCAGTGTACAAAACCATGCTGACTATCCCTAATCAGCGCTTGCCCGTCCAAATGCATGTTCAATCTATCCCTCAGAATAATCTCAGGTAACGTTGCAACTGCAGATGTTAAATTCGGGGCAAAGCCTCCCCCAGCGGGGAATAGCAAGTGACTGAAGAATCGGTGAGCGAGACGTTTGCAACCAGCCACCATGGTGATATTAGCTTTAAAATAGTTATGGATAAGGACATGGCGGGTCCAAGTCCAAGTTCGGAATCGGGCCGAGGCCAGCATTGGTGGTATTAGACAGGATCATGTCATAGAAACATAGAAACATAGAATTAGGTGCAGGAGTAGGCCATTCGGCCCTTCGAGCCTGCACCGCCATTCAATATGATCATGGCTGATCATCCAACTCAGTATCCCGTACCTGCCTTCTCTCCATACCCTCTGATCCTTAGCCACAAGGGCCACATCTAACTCCCTCTTAAATATAGCTAATGAACTGGCCTCGACTACCCTCTGTGGCAGGGAGTTGCAGAGATTCAGCACTCTCTGTGTGAAAAAAGTTCTTCTCATCTCGGTTTTAAAGGATTTCCCCCTTATCCTTAAGCTGTGACCCCTTGTCCTGGACTTCCCCAACATCGGGAGCAATCATCCTGCATCTAGCCTGTCCAACCCCTTAAGAATTTTGTAAGTTTCTATAAGATCCCCTCTCAATCTCCTAAATTCTAGAGAGTATAAACCAAGTCTATCCAGTCTTTCTTCATAATGGATAACCTCACATTTATCCACATTATACTGCATCTGCCAAACATTTGCCCACTCACCCAGCCTATCCAAGTCACCTTGCAGTCTCCTAGCATCCTCCTCACAGCTATCACTGCCCCCCAGCTTAGTGTCATCCGCAAACTTGGAGATATTGCCTTCAATTGCCTCATCCAGATCATTAATATATATTGTAAATAGCTGGGGTTCCAGCACTGAGCCGGACATGTTGGGGGGCAGTGTTAGCTGTGAGGAGGATGCTAGGAGACTGCAAGGTGACTTGGATAGGCTGGGTGAGTGGGCAAATGTTTGGCAGGTGCAGTATAATGTGGATAAATGTGAGGTTATCCATTTTGGTGTCAAAAACAGGAAAGCAGACTATTATCTAAATGGTGGCCGACTAGGAAAAGGGGAGATGCTGCGAGACCTGGGTGTCATGGTACACCAGTCATTGAAAGTAGGCATGCAGGTGCAGCAGGCAGTGAAGAAAGCGAATGGTATGTTAGCTTTCATAGCAAAAGGATTTGAGTATAGGAGCAGGGAGGTTCTACTGCAGTTGTACAGGGTCTTGGTGAGACCACACCTGGAGTATTGCGTACAGTTTTGGTCTCCAAATCTGAGGAAGGACATTATTGCCATAGAGGGAGTGCAGAGAAGGTTCACCAGACTGATTCCTGGGATTGCAGGACTGTCTTATGAAGAAAGACTGGATAGACTTGGTTTATACTATCTAGAATTTAGGAGATTGAGAGGGGATCTTATAGAAACGTACAAAATTCTTAAGGGGCTGGACAGGCTAGATGCAGGAAGATTGCTCCCGAGGTATGGTTAGTATAGTAGGCCTGAGTGATCTCCTGGACAAGTGTCGATCGCCTGGATTGGGGTCGGAGAGGAATTTCCCGGATTTTTTTCCCGAATTGGACCTGGGTTTTTATCCAGTTTTTTGCCTCCCCCAGGAGATCACGCGGTTCTTGGGGTGGAGAGGGGTGGTAGCGGTATAAAGGGGAGGGTAGTGTCTTGTGTTCTGTGTCTTGTGTCTACTGTTTGTGGGTAAGTGTGTCTGTTTAGTGTTCAGCCATGAGTGAATGGCGGTGCGGGCTCGACGGACCTGGTGGTCTACTCACGCACCTACTTTCTATGATTCTATGATTCTATGATGTTGGGGAAGTCCAGGACAAGGGGTCACAGCTTAAGGATAAGGGGGAAATCCTTTAAAACCGAGATGAGAAGAACTTTTTTCACACAGAGAGTGGTGAATCTCTGGAACTCTCTGCCACAGAGGGTAATTGAGGCCAGTTCATTGGCTATATGTAAGAGGGAGTTAGATGTGGCCCTTGTGGCTAAGGGGATCAGAGGGTATGGAGAGAAGGCAGGTACGGGATACTGAGTTGGATGATCAGCCATGATCATATTGAATGGCGGTGCAGGCTCGAAGGGCCGAATGGCCTACTCCTGCACCTAATTTCTATGTTTCTATGTGCAAATTCCTCAATGACAATTTATCCCCTGTCTTACCCCGGAGATAAAATGAAGGCTCGAGATCGGAGCAGTTAATGAAGAAATCTTGAGGATAGTTCATGTTACTGACCCAGCAACGCACGTGACAATAGTTATTTAGTTTAGTTTAGTTTAGTTTAGTTTAGTTTAGTTTAGTTTAGTTTAGTTTAGTTTAGTTTAGTTTAGTTTAGTCTAGTCTAGTTTAGTTTAGTAATGCAGACTGGAGACATGACCTTTGACCCACCGAATCCAGGCTGACCACTGATCAGATTAGTTTTATAGAATGACACGTTTGAATTGCATCTTGTGAGTAGGGGAAGGATGAGAAAGTGAGATTATATAGATCAATGTGACCGGGTGATCAGTGAACTCGGTGGGACGAGGAGCCTGATTCTGTGTTTCATTATTAACATAAACTAAACTAAACTTTTGTCAGTAGAAGGACCTCAATCGGAAACGTCACCTATCTGTGTTCTCCAGAGAAGTTGCCGCTGAGTACCTCGAGTGTACTGTGTCCATTAAACTTTGTCATGTAAGGTGCTGGGTCTGTCAAGTTCCTGTCAGTTATTAGACACAACAATGCTGGAGTAACTCAGCTGGACAGGCAGCATCTCTGGAGTTTCAGGGTCGAGACCCTTCTTCAGACCCCACCCATCACACATAAACGTCACCCATTCCTTATCTCCGGAGATGCTGCCTGTCCCACTGAGTTACTCCAGCTTTTTGTTTCTATCTTTGGTTTAAACCGGCATCTGCAGTTCCTTCTTACACATCCTGTCTGTTACTGACTGAAGTATTCAGTTTGTATTTCCCTACAGCGATGCTGTTTGTGTGGGCAATGACGTGCGGAAATGATTCTCAGCAGCAGCAGCTCTGATATAATCTTTGCAACTCTGCCGTGGCAGCTAGCCAGGGGTTTCATGAAACATCCTGCGACCAGTGAAACGCTTGAAGAAATGGTAAATATTCAACATTAATGACCCGACCCGGATAAAACCGATCGATCCAGATACACGACCATGAAGATACTTTATAGATGTCGACATGGTGTATAATAATCTGTAATATCAGCGTGGAGTGTGCCTCTCACTGACTGAGGGGGGACAGGAATTGTGTTGCCAGTTTCATGTTGTTTTCTACTGACAGGAAGCACCTGTAATTGTGGTCTTTCCCCGACTCGTGTTACACTTGCCTGCACTCCTGAAACATTCTCACCTTGAGTAAACTCCACCCCGTGTTTTGTTTATTTCCGAGGCATTGACCTTAAACTTAAAGCCCATCCAGCAATAATGAGCAGAAGGATAAAACATACCCCCCACTGGAGAGCTGGGGTCACTTGCTACACAGTACCATCCCTTTACATCCAAAATCATTGCCAGTTATTATGGAGCATTTTGGATGTGAAGGGGAGCTCAGGTCAACGATTAGTTCATATGGATCTGTAGCATGACCGGTTCTATCTTCCCATGCCTAGTTTTATCCAAATAACTTCCTATTTGTACAAACAAAGAAGGATACACAGTGCTGGAGTAACTCAGCGGGTCAGGCAGCATCTGTGGAGAACATGGATAGGTGACGTTTCACACAGTGCTGGAGTAACTCAGCGGGTCAGGCAGCATCTGTGGAGAACATGGATAGGTGATGTTTCGGGTCAAACGTGGGTCCCTTGAAGACAGACACGGGTGAAATTATTATGGGCATCAAGGAAATGGCAGAAGAGTTGAATAGGTACTTCGGATCTGTCTTCACTAAGGAAGACATAAACAATCTCCCAGATGTACTGGAGGTCAGAGGATCTAAGGGGGTAGGGGAACTGAAATACATTTTCATTAGGCGAGAAATAGTATTGGGTAGGCTAATGTGACTGAAGGATGATAAATCCCCTTGGCCTGATGGTCTGCATCCCAGGGTCCCCAGTTTGCCTGACTTCGGTGGTGGGAAAGATGCTGGAGTCAATTAAAGAGGTAATAATGGGGCATTTGGATAGCAGTAAAAGGATTAGTCCAAGTCAACATGGATTTATGAAAGGGAAATCATGCTTGATTAATCTTCTAGAACTTTTTGAGGATGTGACAAGTAAAATGGATGAAGGGGTGCCAGTGGATGCAGCGTATCTAGACTTTCAGAAAGCCTTTGATAAGGTCCCGCACGGGAGACTGGTGACTAAAATTAGAGCACGTGGTATTGGGGGTAGGGTGTTGACGTGGATAGAAAATTGGTTGGCAGACTTGAAGCAAAGAGTAGCAGTGAACGGATCCATATCCAGAATGGCAGGCAGTGGCGAGTGGAGTGTCGCAAGGCTCGGTGTTGGGGCCGCAACTGTTTACCATATATATTAATGATTTGGAAGAGGGAATTAGGAGCAACACTAGCAAGTTTGCGGATGACACAAAGCTGGGTGGCAGTGTGAACTGTGAAGAGGGTGTTAGGAGGTTGCAGGGTGACCTGGACATGTTGAGTGAGTGGGCAGATGCGTGGCAGATGCAGTATAATATAGATACATGTGAGGTTATCCACTTTGGCGGCAAAAACAAGGGGGCAGATTATTATCTAAATTGGGTTAGGTTAGGTAAGGGGGAGGTGCAGCGAGACCTGGGCGTCCTTGTACACCGGTCATTGAAAGTTGGCGTGCAGGTGCAGCAGGCAGTGAAGAAAGCTAATGGAATGTTGGCCTTCATAACAAGAGGATTTCAGTATAGGAGTAAAGAGGTTCTTCTGCAGTTGTTTGGGCTCTGGTGAGACCACATCTGGAGTATTGTGTACAGTTTTGGTATCCTAATTTGAGGAAGGACATCCTTGTGATTGAGGCAGTGCAGCGTAGGTTCACGAGATTGATCCCTGGGATGGTGGGACTGTCATATGAGGAAAGATTGAAAAGACTAGGCTTGTATTCACTGTAGTTTAGAAGGATGAGGGGGATTCTTATAGAAACATATAAAATTATAAAAGGCTGGGCAAGCTAGATGCAGGAAAAATGTTCCCAGTGTTGGGCGAATCCAGAACCAGGGGCCACAGACTTAGAATAAAGGGGAGGTCATTAAAAACGTTTTCACGCAGAGAGTTGTGAATTTATGGAATTCCCTGCCACAGAGGGCAGTGGAGGCCAAATCACTGGATGGATTTAAGAGAGAGTTAGATAGAGCTCTAGGGGCTAGTGAAGTCAAGAAATATGGGGAGAAGGCAGGCACGGGTTATTGATAGGGACGATCAGCCATGATCACAATGAATGGCGGTGCTGGCTCGAAACATAGAAACATAGAAAATAGGTGCAGGAGTAGGCCATTCGGCCCTTCGAGCCTGCTCCGCCATTCAATATAGAAACATAGAAACATAGAAATTAGGTGCACGAGTAGGCCATTCGGCCCTTCGAGCCTGCACCGCCATTCAATATGATCATGGCTGATCATCCAACTCAGTATCCCGTACCTGCCTTCTCTCCATACCCTCTGATTCCCTTAGCCACAAGGGCCACATCTAACTCCCTCTTAAACATAGCCAATGAACTGGCCTCAACTACCTTCTGTGGCAGAGAATTCCAGAGATTCACGACTCTGTGTGTGAAAATTTTGTTCCTCATCTCAGTCCTAAAAATTTCCCCCTTATCCTTAAACGGTGACCCCTTGTTCTGGACTTCCCCAACATCGGGAACAATCTTCCTGCATCCAGCCTGTCCAACCCCTTAAGAATTTTGTAAGTTTCTATAAGATCCCCCCTCAATCTTCTAAATTATGGCGAGTATAAGCCGAGTCTATCCAGTCTTTCTTCATATGAAAGTCCTGACATCCCAAGAATCGAAAGACCTAATGGCCTCCTCCTGCACCTATTTTCTATGTTTCTACGTAAGGCATTAGAGGGTCTCGACCCGAAATGTCACCTGTCCATGTTCTCCATGGATATTTCTCCGACGTTGCACTGTCCTACTGATTAATTTTATTGATTGTTTTCCCCCTTGTCACCGCCCCCTCAGCTAGCAATGAACTCTTCTACATTTCTTTATCTACGTCTGTTTAGATCTGTCGTTTTTACACATTACCCTTCTTATATCCGTGTCCCCCTCTCCCCTCACCCTGAAGAAGAGTCTCGACCCGAATCGTCACCAATTCCTTCTCTCCAGAGATGCCGCCTGACCCGCTGACGAGTTACTACAGCATTGTGTGTCTATCTTCTTCTGCTGTTTGCCCGGCTGTGTTGCTCCAGCACTTTCTGCCCATTTTTATTTGCTCATATCTGTTTACGACGCCATTTCATCCGGATGTTTCAATACCTTCTGTTGAATCCCTTCCACTGCCTTGGTCCCAGGACAACTTCCTTCACATCTCACCAAATAGAAACGGCTTCTCCCCGCCTTCTGCATTCAGTTCCACAATGTGCATCGTCATTTTACACGCTGGGCACAATTGTAAACATACTTGCGACATTTTGGAACACACAACAGTGTCATCTGTCCCCACATTAACACATTGCAGTGATATGCAGAATGGAAAGAGACCTTGGTCCAGGATAACCACTTGTTTTCATTCATCGTACACAGTTCCGTTTTTAAACCTCCCGTATTTCTTCCCCGTATATACAATTATACTGCATCTGCCATGCATCTACCCACACAACCAACCTATCCCAGTCACCCTGCAGCCTCATAGCATCCTCATAAGGAATTGGTGAGATCGCGTTGGGAGAACTGACTATATATCTGTTTAGGTTGTTCAGGGCTTGGACACGCCAGAGGCAGGAAACATGTTCCCGATGTTGGGGGAGTCCAGAACCAGGGGCCACAGTTTAAGAATAAGGAGCAAGTCATTTAGAACGGAGACGAGGAAACACTTTTTCTCACAGAGAGTGGTGAGTCTGTGGAATTATCTGCCTCAGAGGTCGGTGGAGGCAGGTTCTCTGGATGCTTTCAAGAGAGAGCTAGATAGGACTCTTAAAAATAGCGGAGTCAGGGGATATGGGGAGAAAGCAGGAACGGGGTACTGATTGGGGATGATCAGCCATGATCACATTGAATGGCGGTGCTGGCTCGAAAGGCCGAATGGCCAATTCCTGCACCTAATGTCTATTGTCTAGATTGGAGCGGCTGGGCTTGAATACTCTTGAATTTAGAAGAATGAGAGGAGATCTTATTGAAATATAAGATTATTAAGGGTTTGGACACGCTAGAGGCAGGAAACATGTTCCTGATGTTAGGGGAGTCCAGAACCAGGGGCCATAATTCAAGAATAAGTGGTGAGCCATTTAGAATGGAGATGAGAAAAAACATTTTCACACAGAGAGTTGCGAGTGTGTGGAATTCTCTGCCTCAGAGGGCGGTGGAGGCTGGTTCTCTGGATGCTTTCAAGAGGGAGTTAGATAGAGCTCTTAGGAATAGCGGAGTTAAGGGACATGGTGAGAAGGCAGGAACGGGGTACTGATTGTGGATGATCAGCCATGATCACAATGAATGGCGGTGCTAGCTCGACGGGCTGAATGGCCTATTCCTGCACCTATTGTCTATTGATACACTGCACGACAAAATACTATGTTTACAAACCTGTTGTGATGCTGCTGCAAATTAAGAATGTCGTTAATCCGTTTTGGGACATATGACAATAAAACACTCTGACGCTGAAGCATTCGGTAGATGTTTCCGACTTTAATGATGAAAGATGTTTAAAAAAACAGAATATTTGAACCCATTCCCTCACTGCCCCATGTAATCTCCCAGAATCTTTAACACAGTCATTGTTGTCTTGCACATGAGGTTTTACTACAGAACCATTTACATCGGGTAAAACACGTCTTAAGGCACAGTTATGCATTAACAATAGAAACATTCTGAATATTGTAAATTAATTACAGCGTAAATGAACAGTCCTAATCCTTACCCTGATACAATTTCTCAGATCACTGACATCCATCTGTTTACTGAGTCAGTGATGAAGCAGCATAGTTCAGTGTGATGGTGTAACAAGCTCCCACCCCTTCCTCCCACTGTACCTGGCCTTTGCAATGTGTTTCATCCAAATTATTGTCCACTGCTTTTCCTATTACTCGGTAGTTCATATCTAGTTTAGTTTAGTTTAGTGTCACGTGTACCGAGGTACAGTGGAATGTTTTTGTTGCGGGCTAACCAGTCAGCGGAAAGACAATATATGATTACAATCGAGCCATTCACGGTGTACAGATACATGATAAGGGATAAGGGTCCATTTCCTGTAGATGAATAGACACCGCCATCCATCACAAAGGAATCTTCCACTTCATTCCCACAATGGCCTTACTCGGCAAACAACCGGTTTTCAGTTTGGGTTATAGTCTGTGATTTTTTGGGGGGAATTTGTCAAATCCAAGATAAATTTGTTGACTGGAATGATCAGAGCACTTTCTCTCATCTTAGAAACTGATTGATCTGCTATTTCTAACCCCAGGCTTTCATTTCAGTTATTTTTCACAACCACTTTGTGTAGTTAATTTTTTAATCCACACGGTAAGATGAAGAATCAGTAAAATCAATAACTCATCCCCAATATACAATGTCATTCATATGTTTTCTCCCAAAACGTTTCTGTGGAAGGACTACCACACATATTTCATGTCAACAATTAGGTGTTTTTTGTGCCTTCATAGTCCCTGACACATGAAATAACATGGTTCAAACTGAGGCTGTATCTAGCTAGATTGAGGAATGCCTGGACAAGGTATAAACAGGCTGGATACAGACGGTATATAAGAAAGCAAGTGTTTTCAATCAATTGTCAAGGGTGACCTTTGATCATTAATGCGGGAGTTTTTTTAGGGAAAGTTTTGGTGAAATTTGAAATGACTCGTCACCTGTACAAACGGGATAACTTTCCCCCCATTAATCGATGTAAATGCAAAGCAGTTAATTAATTTCAAACGCTGCCCTCACCACCCTCTCCGCATTCTCCGTCAGATCCTTCAGCGCATCTCGCAGTATCTTGAAGGTCATGAGGAATGATGAACCTGCTCCAAAAATGGAACCAATGACTGGAACAACGTCGAGAGCTAGTTCCAGGGCTGACACGGTAACAACAGCAGTTCCCCAACCTATCCTCACAATGATATCTGGAGTTATTTCTCCCAGCAGATGAGGTTTTACTGCAGCCTTTAGCTCTTCCACAGGTTTACCTGTTCTGTTGGCCAGTCGGTGAAGAGAAGCATCATCAAGACCCAGACATTTCTGGAAATGTATTATTGCTCCAATCAATATCCCAATGTCACAAGCGAGAGAGAACCCAGGGATTGGGATCGCTCCCACTCCTCCAGAGAGAGTCGCCCATATCCAGATGTTCTTCTTCAGTATTTCATTTTTCTTTCGAACAATCTCTACACTTTCTATAGGAAGGGCCAGAATAAAGGCCATTTTCTTTACATTCGTTAAATCATCTTCAAGTGCTTCCTTTAACCGATTGAAATCATACCGATCCGGATCAAAACTGGAAATCAGGAATACGGTGGGATTTGGGATCCCGGCTTTTCCCAAACCACTAACGCAGTCACTCCGGATAATTTCCATTTCTGCAACTTCATCAAATTCTTTCCTTTCTCTCCGCATAGAATTAAGGTCAACGTCAATCTTAGAGCGGACAAAATAGCACCTCTTCCCCAGCCGCTTAATCTCCTTGGCAAGGTATGCATCATTCTCCCTGAATCGACAAGCTGACACTATGATGAAGAAATCGTATTTTTGAAATTGAATTTTCCTCAGGTAGGAACCCGCGGTGAATCGTGTAGATCCGGTCCCCGGCAGGTCCCAGTAGCGGACATTGGGCAGATTGGGATGTGGGTATCCGGTTGGCTCCATTGTAGTTTCCGTGGTCCCAACTGCAGCCGCTCCCTCATCTTTGCTACAAAGCCCTCTCATGGCGTTGATGAGGGTGGATTTTCCTGCACCCGTGTCTCCCGTCATGGCGATGTTCAACTCGGTGTTGTTCAGTTCTTTGATTTTATTCTGTATCAAAGGTTGAACCTTTTCCACACCACCCGTTTCAAACTCGGACTTCAGTTTGCTGATCTCTTCCTGTGTGAAGAATGTGGGGGTCTCAGACTGAGCCGCCTGTTGGCTGAAACGAAAAATGTTTGGTGATAGTTTCCAGTTGAAACAGCACCTATTTAGCATCATGGTAATAGAGTCTTACAGTACACAATTCCATCAACCCAACTCTCCTTGTCAACATAGATGACCCATCTAAACCATTCCCATTTGCCCGCATTTAGCCCATGTTCATGTAAAGATTTAATATCCATGTATCTGTACCAGTCATTGTTTAATGCTGTTATGATACCATCCTCAACTACCTCCACTGACACTTTGTCCCATATACCCACGACAATGGGAGTGAAAAGACCGCTCCTCACATTCCTGATAAATCACGCTCCTCGCACCTTAAACCGTTGGTTCTTGATTCCCTCATCCTAGATTCTCTGCAGTTGCCCTATCTTTTCTTCTCATTGTACACCTCTATAAGATCACCACTCATCCATCTGTGCTCCAAAGGACATGAATTATCCTGCCCAACCATTCCCAGTAGCTCAGGCCCTCAGGTCCTGGCCATATCCTCCTGCACTATTTCCAGCTTAACTACATCATTTCTATATCAATAGACAATTGCAATAGGTACAGGAGTAGGCCATTCGGCCCTTTGAGCCATTCAATGTGATCATGGCTGATCATCTACAATCAGTAACCCGTAACTGCCTTCTCTCCATATCCCCTGACTCCGCTATATTTAAGAGCCCCATCTAGCTCCCTCTTGAAAGTATCCATAGAACCGGCCTGCACCGCACTCCGAGGCAGAGGATTTCACAGACTCACAACTCTGTTTGAAGAAGTGTTTCCTCATCTCCGTTCTAAATGGCTTACTCCTTATTCTTAAACTGTGGCCCCTGGTTCTGGACTCCCCCAACATTGCGAACATGTTTCCCGCCTCTAGTGTGCCCAAACCCTTAATAATCTTATATGTTTCAATTAGATCCCCTCTCCTCCTTCTAAATTCCAGCACATACAAGCCCAGCCACTCCATTCTCTCAGAATATAACAGTCCCGCCATCCCGAGAATTAACCTTGTGAACCTACGCTGCACTCCCTGAATAGCAAGAATGACCAAAACTGAAGACTCCAATGCAGCCTCACTAACCTCTTGTACATCTGTAACCTCACATCCTGTGTGCTGCACACAATTCCCTGATTAATGAAGGCCAAATTATAAAACCCTTCGTGACCACCTCATCTACCTGTGAAGTAAGTACCTGTGCTGTATCCCTCTACTCAACAACACTCCCCACGGCTCTACCACTCAGGGGGGAAATCCTGCTCTTGTTAGACCTCATAATGCAATCCCGATATCCACATTAACCTCCATTAGCGAAGAGTAAGATCTTGCTGGAACTTTTACTAAACATCTTCATTGTCCCTGAGAGCACACACTTTAGTACCACCTACACATTTATTAAATATGTTTGTACAATTACATCCAAATTGTTGGTTGCAACCACTATCAGAATTCTGCCCCGAACTGATCCTCGAGACAACCTCTAGACATTGGCCTCCAGTCCAAGATACAACTTCCCACCACCACCCTCTGCTTCCTTCCATTAAGCCAGTTCTACATCCCATTGGCTAGCTCTCCATGAATCCCATGCGATCTAACTTTCCAGGGCAGCCAACTATGGGGAGCTTTATCACACACCTTGCTACACTGCATTTGGACAAAAGGTGTAACACAGCAACTGCAGTTCCCACCTACACTCTCCATATAGACATGCCTACAGCAGGACGGCAGCTTCCAGTCAAGCGCAGTTATGTCTTGCCTCACGTTAACACACGCTGAAAATAGAATATATGCAAAGAAAAGTGAAGGGACTTGAGTTGCCAATCGACCAGCACTCTCCTGTAACAATGGGTAAGTGGAGCACTGGCCATGCCCTGCGCTGGCAGCTTGTGCTGAGCAAGGAGACAAGCTGATAACATGACAAAAAGCCAAGGTGATTATGTGACAAGTTACAAGGAGACAAGGTGACAGGAAGACAGGGAGACAAGGGACAGGGAGACAGGGTGACAGGGTGACAGGGAGACAGGGAGACAAGGGACAGGGAGACAGGGTGACAGGGAGACAGGGAGACAGGGAGACAGGGAGACAGGGCGACAAGGGACAGGGAGACAGGGTGACAGGGTGACAGGGAGACAGGGTGACAGGGAGACAGGGAGACAGGGTGACAGGGTGACAGGGTGACAGGGAGACAGGGAGACAGGGAGACAAGGGACAGGGTGACAGGGTGACAGGGAGACAGGGAGACAAGGGACAGGGAGACAGGGTGACAGGGAGACAGGGAGACAGGGTGACAGGGTGACAGGGAGACAGGGAGACAAGGGACAGGGAGACAGGGTGACAGGGAGACAGGGAGACAGGGTGACAGGGTGACAGGGAGACAAGGGACAGGGAGACAGGGAGACAGGGTGACAGGGTGACAGGGTGACAGGGTGACAGGGAGACAAGGGACAGGGAGACAGGGTGACAGGGAGACAGGGAGACAAGGGACAGGGAGACAGGGTAGGGTGACAGGGTGACAGGGTGACAGGGTGACAGGGTGACAGGGAGACAAGGGACAGGGAGACAGGGTGACAGGGTGACAGGGTGACAGGGTGACAGGGTGACAGGGAGACAGGGAGACAAGGGACAGGGAGACAGGGTGACAGGGAGACAAGGGACAGGGAGACAGGGTGACAGGGAGACAGGGTGACAGGGAGACAAGGGACAGGGAGACAGGGTGACAGGGTGACAGGGTGACAGGGAGACAAGGGACAGGGAGACAGGGAGACAGGGTGACAGGGAGACAGGGTGACAGGGTGACAGGGTGACAGGGAGACAAGGGACAGGGAGACAGGGTGACAGGGAGACAGGGAGACAGGGTGACAGGGTGACAGGGTGACAGGGTGACAGGGTGACAGGGTGACACGGGACAGGGAGACAAGGGACAGGGAGACAGGGTGACAGGGTGACAGGGTGCGGCATGTCTGGACCTACCTGGAACTGCTTCCTCCCATTTCTGATCTCTGTGTCTCGCTGCCGGCCTGTGTGATGGTCCAGTGATCCCGGCGCTGTGCTGAGGTGAGGTCGGTGATCAGAGCTCCTCTTTGTCCGTGGATGTGTGTGTCTGCTCCTTCAACAGGAAAGTAGTGAGAGAGTGAGTGATGGCTTGTTCTATACCAGAAATCCCTGAGGCTGTTGGGAAAATCACCCTTAATCGGAATGAGGTTAATGCAATCCACTAGAAAATACACATAGGTGGGTGTCTTAGCGTGGCACAGTAGCGCAGTGGTAGAGTTGCTGCCGTAAGGGCCTGTCCCACTTGCATGCGACTGCATGCGTTTGGCGTGACCAGATGGAAGCGGAGTTCGCGTTAAGTTCGCGCGTGACGCAATTTACTTGATCCTCACCAATCAGTTGGGCAGGTGGCGGGCCGACTGAATTTGGGTGGCGCACGGCGACGTCATCACGCAACGGCACATCGGGTGGTGTGTCGTTGCGCAACGCCACATGCTAGGTGTTCGACGTCAAGACGCTGCGGGCCGACTGACCGTAGGCGCACGGAATTTTCGGACAGTGCGGGATATTCGGAGCCCCACGCGATGTCGGGGCCATCACCGCACAACTCCAGACGCCTCCGCACTTGGAAGTGGGACCGACCACGTGCGGCCCGTACGCCTCAAGCAACCACGTTTGGTCGCGCCAGATGCATGCTATCACATGCAAGTGGGGTTGCGCCAGAGACCCGGGTTCGATCCTGAATTTGGTGCTGACCATACGGAGTTTGTACGTTCTTCCTGTGACAGTGTGGGTTTTCTCCGGGTGATCCAGATTCCTCCCACACTCCAAAGACGTGCAGGTGTGTAGGTTAATTGGCTTCGCTAAAATTGTATATTGTCCCTTGTGTGTAGGATAGTGCTAGTGTACGGGGTGATCGCTAGTCAGCACGGACTCAGTGGGCCGAACATCCTGTCTCCACGCTGTATCTCTAAAGTGTAAAATCTCACCTTGCCTTTTCAGCCCAAGTTATGTTGGAGCGTGTCGGGAGAGTTGTGCTTCCTCCGTAGTATTCCAGGGAAGAAGGGCTCGTGGTGCCGGAAAGGACAAGGTGACCTGGTAGTGAGCAGAATTGGGAGAGATTGAAGGTGTCTGTAGGCCATCGCTCACCAGTAGTCTGTGGATCAGTCAGCACTTTGATGTCAATGGAAGGGAGGTTGACTATCGACGTCCTTGAAAGTTCCCCATAGTTTTATGTTTTAACTATTATTTAAAATACCATCCCTACAGTTACAATGTCAATGAAGACACAGAATGCTGGAGTAACCCAGTGATTCAAATCCCCGCTCTCGCCAATGCCTTCCCGCCGTTGTGGTCCCCACTGACCTTGCAGTGGTGTCGGGGGCCAGCGGGCACTGCGTGCGACCACCTGTCTGTACATGGCCGTCCGAAGGGGGGGGGTGCGTTGGGTGGGACCGCACCCCCCTTTTTCCCCCCCTAAGAAAAAAGTCACCAAAAAAAAAAGAAATCGGGAAAAAAAAAACAGCGTTTCCACTTTGGAAACGGCCAGTTCTCTGTTCTCCTGTCGTCGAGCGGGAGTGGCTGAATCTAAACCCCACGGCTGTAACACCAACACCAGACGCCGCTGCGGCAGAGCCCGCTCCCCTTGCCTCCCCCCGCCGCCGGGGCCCAAGTCACCCCCGCTGGGCACATGCCACCCCCGCTGGGCACATGCCACCCCCGCTGGGCCCACGCCACCTCCGCTGGGCACACGTCACCCCAGCTGGGCCCACGCCATCCCCGCAGGGCCCATGCCACCCCGCTGGGCCCACTTCACCCCAGCTGGGCCCACTTCACCCCGCTGGGCCCACGCCATCCCCGCAGGGCCCATGCCACCCCGCTGGGCCCACTTCACCCCAGCTGGGCCCACGCCATCCCCGCAGGGCCCACGCCACACCTGCTGGGCCCACTTCACCCCAGCTGGGCCCACTTCACCCCGCTGGGCCCACGCCATCCCCGCAGGGCCCACGCCACACCTGCTGGGCCCACTTCACCCCGCTGGGCCCACGCCACCTCCGCTGGGCCCACGCCACACCTGCTGGGCCCACTTCACCCCAGCTGGGCCCACGTCATCCCCGCAGGGCCCACGCCACCTCCGCTGGGCACACGTCACCCCAGCTGGGCCCACGACACCCCCGCTGTCCCCTGCAAGGCTCACGCCAGCCCCGCTGGGCACATGCCACCCCCGCTGGGCCCATGCCACCCCCGCTGGGCCCAAGTCACCCCGCTGGGCCCACGCCACCCCCGCTGGGCCTACGCCACCCCCGCTGGGCACATGCCACCCCCGCTGGGCCCATGCCACCCCCGCTGGGCACATGCCACCCCCGCTGGGCCCATGCCACCCCCGCTGGGCCCAAGTCACCCCGCTGGGCCCACGCCACCCCCGCTGGGCCTACGCCACCCCCGCTGGGCCCACGCCACCCCCGCTGGACCCACGCCACCCCTGCTGGGTCCACGCCACTCCCGCTGACCCCCGATGGGCCCACACCAGCACCACTGACCCCCGCGGGGCCCACGCCACCCCCGCTGGGCCCACGCCACCCTCGCTGGGCCCACGACACTCCCGCTGATCCCTGCTGGGTCCACGCCACCCTCGCTGACCCCTGCAGGGCCCACACCACCCCTGCTGGGCCCATGCCACCCCCGCTAGGCCCACGCTGCATCTACCCCACCCCCACTGGGCCCACGCCACCCCCGCTGGGCCCACACTATCTTCATCACCCCCGCCCGCTGGGCCCCCGCCACCTTCATCTTCGCTCCCCCAAAGAAAGAGTGGGGGATGTGAGAGGGAGAGAGAGAGGGGGGAGGGGAGAGGGAAAGGGGGATTTTCCTGAGTGAGATTGCAAAATTAAGGTTTGAGAGCTATTATATTTTCTCCTCCATATGAATAATATTAAACAATATAAAATAATATCAAACAATTGGAACTGCTTTCTTTTCCTTGATAACAATACTGAAAAATATGAATTCCATAGTTTGTGACATAAATGCACATTTTAATGGGATCATTATATACAAATAATAATAATAATAATAAATTTTATTTATGGGCGCCTTTCAAGACTCTCAAGGACACCGTACAAAATTTAGTAAACAGAATACAAAATATGTAAGCGGAATGAAACAAAACAAAAAATAACGACAAAAAAAATAGTAAAGACATCAACAATACACAATTCAAATACACAATTCAAAGATGTATACAGATGTAGCAATGTATACAGATGTAACATTTCCATTTTGAGATGGGGGGAGGGGGAGGGAGGGGCTGGGGGCAAACATGCGTCAAGCCGATAGCCTAATCGTTAAAGAGTTAAAAGATAAAGAGCTGCGAAGAGGAATCAGAGCTGCCAAGGAAAGGTACTCTGAGAAGTTGAGGAGCAAGTTCTCAGCTAATGACTCCTTCAGTTTGGAAGGGCATGCAATAAATCACCAGCTATGAGAGGAAAGACCCCCCCCCCCCCCCCCTCTTTGGACAATCATCAGCTGACGAACGACCTGAATGGGTTTTACTGCAGGCTTGAAAATCAGAAACGTAACCCTGGTACCCCTTCCCCAACAAACACAGCCAGACCCCAGTCTGCAAAGAATGGACCCTGCACCCTCTCCTTCCCATTCACCACTTCAGACCTACTTAAGGCAAGACTCCAGTATGAAAAGAGTGGACCCTTTTCCACCCCAACCAACACTTCACACCCACTGTCAGCCTGACCTCAGTCTGCATTTTTCTTCTTAACTTTTTAGTCATAGAATGATGCAATGTGGAAACAGGCCCTTCAGCCCAACTGGCCCACACAGACCAACATGTCCCATCTAAACTAGTCCCACTTACACGCGTTTAGCCCATATCCATCTAAATCTGTCCTATCCATGAACGTGTCCAAATGTCTCTTAAACATTAGGATAGTCTCAGCCTTAAATACCTCCTCTGGCAGCTCGTTACATACACCCAGCAGTGTGTGAAAAAAGCTACCTCAGATTCCTGTTAATTTCTGAAATATTGGTCATATATTTGGTGCAGAAATGCTCCAAAACAAGACTCAGAATGCATCAGAGAGCATCTAAAACCCCTGAGCTTCCTGGCATCGAGGGTCTTCACGCTTCGCGCTCGTGATGTGCTTTCACGTTAAGTTTTTTGTAATCTTGTCATGCCACCCCCCTTTTTGAAAAGCTTCGTACGATGAAGTAGGGTCCCGGAGACAAGTGTTAGAGAGGGGCAGACAATCCACTCAGTCTCCTCGCCGCCCACAGGAGGCCGCGGGGCTGGAGTTTGTGCCGCTCTGGTTGTAGCGGATGTTAAAGAGTCCAGTGACAACAGCGGCCGCCTTCTCTCATTGATTGCCCGGAACAACCAGACGGACGAGTAACGTGACAACAAACACCAGCGGACACTTTCCAATCCCCTCTCTTGGTTTCTGATCCATTTACAAAGAGTTCACTGCGTTGATTGCACCATCCTCCCTGCCCGCTTCTCTAAAGACACTCCCCTTTGGAAAACATCCAAATGCCAAAGGTTGTTTTCCTGTAAGTTTCGATTTCCCCTCAACTCGAAACACGACCGATCACGGATGAGATAAACTCGCGCGGTGGCGAAAAACGGGCAGAATTGACACAGGTTGAAGTGCAGCCCCATTGCCGGAGTTTACTCGGTATTTCACAAGTGGGACACATGAGGGCACGGGGGTGGGGGTGAAATTGCGATTTGGGGAAACTGTATTATATTATGTGTCGCCTCCGAGAATGTCGGATGAAGTTTTTTTGCACGGTGCAGAGTAAATGCGGCTTTGTTCCGTCTAGAATTAGCAGACCCGACCCGAAACATCGCCCATTCCTTCTCTCCAGACATGCTGCCTGTCCCGCTGCGTTACTCTAGCTTTTTATGTCTATCTTCCGTCCAAGATTACACCGCGCAGTCGAGCTGATAACTCGGCTCAGTTTGTGGTTTCATTCGCTGTTCCTACCTGCACTGGTTCTTGGAAGGAGGACACTCCGTCAGGGAAAGATGCGGAGATGAACACAAGAAGCAGCTGAGTGCGTGTCCCGTCCTCTCTCTCTCTCTCTCTCCCACTGACACTCTCTCTCTCTCTCTCTCTCACTCTCACCCACTCACAAACTCTCGGTACCTCTCATGTGATTGGACAGATTTACGTACGTTGTCAAATAAAAAAACAAAACGTGTGTGTTGGCTCTGTTGTTGCCGGGTGAATTTATGACGAATACAGTCTACATCAACCCACATCTGATAGTTTTCCTCTTACACTGAGGAATAATTATCGCGACCATTTAAACTTGCTGTGCTTCTCGCTGTGTCGGGCGGGCGATTCAGGATCTCCAGGGGTAAATGCTGTGAAGCGGTCACAGTCGTGCTTGTTATTGTCACAGTGAAACACGTTTTTGGTTCTATACAGACAGCAAAAAGACTATGCATGATTACAATCTTGGAAACATAGACAAGTAGGTGCAGGAGTAGGCACTCTCCATTCAATTTGATCATGGCTGATCATCTAACATCAGTACCCCGCTACTGCTTTTTTTTCCATATCCCTTGATTCCTTTAGGCCCAAGAGCTAAAACTAACTCTCTCTTGAAAACATCCAGTGAATTGGCCTCCACTGCCTTCTGTGGCAGAGAATTCCACAGATACACAACTCTCGGTGAAATTTGTTTTATCATCTCAGTCCTAAATGGCCCACCCCATCTACTTAAACTGTGGTCTGGACTCACCCAACATCGGGAACATGTTTCCTGCATTTACCCTGTCCAATCCTTTAAGAATTGTATATGTTTCTATATGATGCCCTTTCATCCTTCTAAATATCTAGTGAATACAAACGCAGTCGACCCATTCTTTCATCATATGTCAATCCCGCTATCCCGGGAATTAACCCGGTGTACCTCAATGGCAATAATTTCCTTCCTCTAATTAGGAGACCAAAATTGCCCATAATACGACAAGTGTGGTCTCACCAGGGCCCTGTACAACTGCAGCAGGACCTCCTTGCTCCTAAACTCAAATCCTCTCGCAATGAAATCCAACATGCGATTAGCTTCTTCACTGCCTGCTGTACCTGCATGCTTACCTTCAGTGACTGATGTACAAGCACATCCAGATCTCGTTGCAGAAACACACACATTTCCCCTGCATGTAGCCTGTCCAGTCCCGTAAGAATGTTATATGTTTCTATAAGATCCCTTCTCATCCTTCTAAATTCCAGTCGACCCATTATTTCATCATATCTCAGTCTTGCCATTCCGGGAACTAACCTGGTGAACCTAAGCTGTGCTCCCTCAATAGCAAGAATGTCTTTCCTCAAGTAAGGAGACCTAATTGCACACAATATTCCAGGTGTGGTCTCACCAGTGCCCCGCAACACTGCAGTAGGACCTCCTTGCTCCTATACCTAAATATACCTCTGACTATGAAGCTGAACATGCCATTTGCTTTCTTCACTGCTTGCTGTACCTACATGCTTACTTTCGGTGATTAATGAGCAAGGTCTCGCTGCACCTTCCCCTTTTCCTAATCTGACACAATAAGATAATAATCTGCCTTGTTGTTCTTGCCACCAATGTGGATAACCTCACATTTATCCACATTATACTGCATCGCCCATGCATCTACCCACTGAACCAACCTATCCAAGTCACCATACAGCCTCATAGCATCCTCATAAGGTGTTTACAAACCTGTTGTGATGCTGCTGCAAATTAAGAATGTCATTAATCCGTTTTGGGACATATGACAATAAAACACTCTGACGCTGAAGCATTCGATAGATGTTTCCGTCTTTAATGATGAAAGATATTTAAAAAACAGAATATTTGAACCCATTCCCTCACTGCCCCATGTAATCTCCCAGAATCTTTAACACAGTCATTGTTGTTTTGCACATGAAGTTTTACTACAGAACCATTTACATCGGGTAAAACACGTCTTAAGGCACAGTTATGCATTAGCAATGGAAACATTCAGAATATTGTAAATTAATTACAGCGTAAATGAACAGTCCTTAATCCTTACCCTGATATAATTTCTCAGATCACTGACATCCATTTGTTTACTGAGTCAGTGATGAAGCAGCATAGTTCAGTGTGATGGTGTAACAAGCTCCCACCCCTTCCTCCCACTGTACTTGGCCTTTGCAATGTGTTTCATCCAAATTATTGTCCACTGCCTTTCCAATTCCTCGGAAGTTCATATCTAGTTTAGTTTAGTTTAGTACCACATAGAGGTACAGTGGAATGTTTTTTTTGCGTGCTAGCCAGTCAGCAGAAAGACAATATATGATTACAATCGAGCCATTCACGGTGAGCAGATACATGATGAGGGAGAAGGGACCATTTCCTGTAGATGGATAGACACCACCACCCACAATGGCCTTACTCGGCAAACAACCGGTTTTCAGTTTGGGTTGTTGTCAGTGATTTTTGGGGAATTTGTCAAATCCAAGATAAATTTGTTGACTGGAATGGTCAGAGCACTTTCTCTCGCCTTAGAAACTGATTGATTCCTGCTATTTCTAACTCCAGGCTTTTCATTTCAGTTATTTTTCGCAACCACTGTGTGTAGTTAATTTTTTAATCCACACAGTACAATGAAGAATCAGTAAAATCAATAACTCATCCCCAATATACAATGTCATTCTTATGTTTTCTCCCGAAACGTTTCTGGGAAGGACTACAACATTAATTCCTTGTCAACAAAAAAGTATTTTCGGTGCCTTCATAGTACCTGACTGGCATAAAATAACATGGTCCAAACTGAGGCTATATCTAGCCAGATTGAGGAATGCCCGGACAAGGTATAAACAGGCTGGATACAGACGGTTTATATGAAAGCAAGTGTTTTCAACGAATTGTCAAGGGTGACCTTTGATTGTTAGTGTGGGGAGTTTTGTTAGGGAAAGTTTTGACGATATTTCAAATGACACATCACCTGTACAAATGGGATAACTTTCCCCCCCATTAGTCGCGACAATAAGTAGCACTCAAAATCAGAATGAAAAAGAATAGCATGAGTTGAATTTACATTTTAGATTTAAAGCTACGCTAATGCCATTATTTCTAATCTCAACTTCTGAAAAGTGTTGCTCTCCCTTTTTTGTCTCAGCTGTTCACATCTGTAAGAATTACAGATAATTAGCAATGGATACAGGTACATTGTGACAGCAGAACACAACGACAGATAGTCCCACTCTAAAGTAAATATTAGTGTCTTGCACTTTTTAACAGAATCAAACAACGAAAGGGCTCATGTTCTTACTACTTACAAAATTCTTAAGGGGTTGGACTGGCTAGATGCAGGAAGATTGTTCCCGATGTTGGGGAAGTCCAGAACAAGGGGTCACAGTTTAAGGATAAGGGGGAAATCTTTTAGGACCGAGATGAGAAAACATTTTTCACACAGAGAGTGGTGAATCTCTGGAATTCTCTGCCACAGAAGGTAGTTGAAGCCAGTTCATTGGCTCCATTTAAGAGGGAATTAGATGTGGCCCTTGTGGCTAAAGGGATCAGGGGGTATGGAGAGAAGGCTCAGAATACTGAGTTGGATGATCAGCCATGATCATAATGAATGGCGGTGTGGGCTCGAAGGGCCGAATGGCCTACTCCTGCACCTATTTTCTAGTCAATTATGTTAATTTGTTCATATCCATTAAAGAATGTTTGAATACAAGCATTACTATAAATTAGGAGGACCTATGGGATCCCATAGGAGGGTGACAGAAATCAACGATTGATGTGAGAATTTCTTGGTTGAACTATCCAAGGAATGGTTTAGAGTTGGCTAGAACCCTTGTACACGTCTCCATCAGGCTCCTACAGTAGAAGCAGCAGTTTAAGGGTCTTCTGGTGAAAATAATGTCACTACCTTGGTACATGTGACAATAAAAGTATCACTGAAACATTGAAGAAGACCCAGCTGTTAATAACAATTGATGAATGGAATCACTGGAGCATGGCCTGTGTACTTTACAAACACACAATCATAAATAACCCTTTACCTGTTGCAGTCACAAATGACCCACCCGTATGTTTTGTTTATTGCTCGTGTACACATGTAGAGTGTGAAGCTTTTTTGGTGCGTGCTGTCCAGTCAGCACAAAGATGATGCATAATTACAATCAAGTGATCCACAGTGTACAGATACACGATAAAGAGAATAACAGCAAGGGCAAGTTAAAGTCCGGTAACGACCAATGCTGGATATCAGCTGGGAAGACTCTGTACCTGAATCTGGAGGTGTGCATTTTTACACTTCTGTACCTCTTGCTTGATGGGAGAGGGGAGAAGAGGGAGTATCCGGGATGAGTCGTCCTTGATTATTTTGCTGGCCTTGCTGAGGCAGCGTGAAGTGAAGCTGGAGTTAATGCAGGGGGGGTTGGCTTGAGTGATGGTTTGGGCTGTGTCCACAACTCTCTGTAATTCCTTGCCGTCTCGGATGGAGCTGTTCCCAAATCATGCTGCGATGCATCTCGATAAAATACTATCTACGATGCATGTCTACAAATTGATGAGATTTGTTGGGGACATGTCGACCTTCCCGAGCCTTCTACACGCACGCAAACACTTCCCACCAAATAGAAAAACTTGTCATTCCATCCCTCTCGTTGAGATTCGGGTTCACGACTTTACATATGTTGAATGGTCTTTAACGTATTTGCAGTTGCAACGTGGGGAATATACCCACCTGATTGCATGCGGTGATGTCACACACGTAGCAACACGACTGTAACACGCTGATGCTGGCGATTAGCAGATGCGCTTTGATCAGGTCTCTCGGGATAACCTGTCTGCTCTTCTGAAACAATAGACTCACAAATACATTGGGTCCAATTGTGAGGTACAGACATGACTCCAGACATGATTTCATTTTAACGTCTCATTGGACAGAGGATGCACCCTCAAGTACAGTGCCAGTACTTCAAATAATGCAATTTCTAAATCCTCCTGGAATGTGGCTGTGAAATATGTAAAGGGAAGGCAGCAGCAAACGGAAAATCATCGAGGAGAATTACGGCAGGATTTGGCACCAAATCCTGCCGTAATTCTCCTCGATGATTTTCCGTTTGCTGCTGCCTTCCCTTTACATATTTCACAGCCACATTCCAGGAGGATTTAGAAATTGCATTATTTGAAGTACTGGCACTGTACTTGAGGGTGCATCCTCTGTCCAATGAGACGTTAAAATGAAATCGGATGTGTTCCAACTATTGACTACAACATGACATGAGCTCTCTGGGTCGATGTAAAGGCAAAGTAGTTAATTAATTTCAAACGCCGCCCTCACCACCCTCTCCGCATTCTCCGTCAGATCCTTCAGTGCATCTCGCAGTATTTTCAATGTCATGAGAAACGATGAACTTGCTCCAAAAATGGAACCGATGACAGGGACAAAGTCGAGAGCTAGTTCCAGAGCTGACACGGTAACAACAGCAGTTCCCCAACCTATCCTCACAATGATATCTGGAGTTATTTCTCCCAGCAGATGAGATTTTACTGCAGACTTTAGCTCTTCCACAGGTTTACCTGTTCTGTTGGCCAGTCGGTGAAGAGAAACATCATCAAGACCCAAACATTGCTGGAAATGAAGCCCTTTTCTTTACATTCGTTAAATCATCTTCAAGTGCTTCCATTAACCGATTGAAATCATACTGATCCGGCTCAAAACTGGAAATCAGGAATACGGTGGGATTTGGGATCCCGGCCTTTCCCAACCCACTGACGCAGTCACTACGGATCTTTTCCATTTCTGCATCTTCATCAAATTCTTTCCGTTCTCTCCGCATACAATAAAGGTCAGCGTCAATCTTAGAGCGAACAAAATAGCACCTCTTCCCCAGCCGCTTAATCTCCTTGGCAAGATTTTCATCATTCTCTCTGAATCGACAAGCTGACACTATGATGAAGAAATCATATTTTTGAAATTCCATTTTCTTCAGGTAGGAACCCGCGGTAAATTGTGGGGATCCGGTCCCCGGCAGGTCCCAGTAGCGGACATTGGGCAGATTGGGATGTGGGTATCCGGTTGGCTCCATTGTAGTTTCCGTGGTCCCAACCTCAGCCGCTCCCTCATCTTCGCTACAAAGCCCTCTCATGGCGTTGATGAAGGTGGATTTTCCTGCACCCGTGTCTCCCGTCACGGCGATGTTCAGCTCGGTATTTTTCAACCCAGTCACCTTCTTCTCCAGCAGAGGTTGAACCTTTTCCACACCACCTGTTTCGAACTCGGACTTCAGTTTGCTGATCTCTTCCTGTGTGAAGAATGTGGGGGTCTCAGACTGAGCCGCCTGTTGGCTGAAACGAAGCATGTTTGGTGATAGTTTCCAGTTGAAACAGCACCTATTTAGGCTTGCGGCAATAGAGTCTTACAGTACACAGTTCCTTCAACCCAACTCTCCTTGTCAACATAGATGACCCATCTAAGCCATTCCCATTTGCCCGTATTTAGCACATGTTCATGGAAACCTTTAATATCCATGTATCTGTACCAGTCATTGTTTAATGCTGTTATGATACCATCCTCAACTACCTCCACTGACACTTTGTCCCATATACCCACGACAATGGGAGTGAAAAGGCTGCTCCTCACATTCCTGATAAATCACGCTCCTCGCACCTTAAACCGTTGGTTCTTGACTCCTTCATCCTGGATTCTCTGCAGTTGCCTTATCTTTTAGTCTCATGACTTTGTACACCTCTATAAAATCACCCCTCATCCTTCTGTGCTCCAAAGGACATGAATTATCCTGCCCAACCATTCCCAGTAACTCAGGCCCTCAGGTCCTGGCCACATCCTCCTGCACTATTTCCAGCTGAACTACATGGAACCAATATCAGGATGACCAAAACTGAAGACTCCAATGCAGCCTCACTAACCTCTTGTACACCTGTAACCTCACATCCCGAATGCTGCACACAATTCCCTGATTGATGAAGGCCAAAGTACAAAAACCTTCTCGCCCACCTCATCTGTGAAAAATATACATCTTCTAGGTGAGCTGGGGCACATCCTCAGTGATGAGACCTGGGATCATCGGGTGTTACTGGTCTCACAACATCAGACCCCCTCGCCCAGGCGACCCAGCCGGGGTTGATCAGGCCCCGACTTGCGTCCCAGCAGCAACCGCCCACGGATCAGCCATCTTAGTAACCACTCCGCAGGGGTTGGGAGACTCTAGTGCTTGGAGGGACTGGGCTCTGTGGGGGTGAGTCCTGGCCGGGCTCCTCCTGCATCTCACCAGGTTCAAGGCCTGTGTGTGCGCTGCACCTCTTTCTCCTTCTCCGAGCATTTCATTCTCGCCTGATGGATTTATAGGCCACGGTGGTTCATTAGGCCTTTCCGTAGCTTTATTGTGTAACTTTCTCATGAAAAACACAGACTGCGTTGCTAACCCAGCCTGTCCCGGGTGCCGTCTCTCCGTGTGGTGAACTGTCTCTCCAGTAGTCACCAAACTATTCTTGGTTGTCTCCCAGTCTATTCCAAGGTGCAACTGGCTGTGCTAGACGTCAGTGTTCTTCATGCACTTGTTTGACTTCTCATAATGCAATCCCGATATCTACATTAACCTCCATTAGCCAATCAAGATCTTGCTGGAACTTTTACTAAACATCTTCATTGTCCCTGAGAGCACACACTTTAGTGCCACCTACACATTTATTAAACATGTTTGTACAATTACATCCAAATTGTTGGTTGCAACCACTATCAGAATTCTGCCCCGCACTGATCCTCGAGCCGACCTCTAGACGTTGGCCTCCAGTCCAAGATACACCTTCCCACCACCACACTCTGCTTCCTTCCATTAAGCCAATTCTACATCCCATTGGCTAGCTCTCCATGAATCCCATGCGATCTAACTTTCCAGAGCAGCCAACTATGGGGAACTTTATCACACACCTTGCTACACTGCATTTGGACAAAAGGTGTAATACAGCAACTGCAGTTCCCACCTACACTCTCCATATAGACATGCCTACAGCAGGACGGCAGCTACCAGTCAAGCGCAGTTATGTCTTGCCTCACGTTAACACATGCTGAAAATAGAATAAATGCAAAGTAAAGTGAAGGGACTTGAGTTGCCAATTGACCAGCACTCTCCTGTAACAATGGGTAAGTGGAGCACTGGCCATGCCCTGTGCTGGCAGCTTGTGCTGAGCCAGGAGACAAGCTGATAACATGACAAAAAGCAAAGGTGATTATGTGACAAGTTACAAGGAGACAGGGTGACAGGGTGACAGGGAGACAGGGTGACAGGGTGACAGGGTGAAGGGTGACAGGGTGACAGGGTGACAGGGAGACAGGGTGACAGGGAGACAGGGTGACAGGGTGACAGGGAGACAGGGTGACAGGGTGACAGGGAGACAGGGTGACAGGGAGACAGGGTGACAGGGTGACAGGGAGACAGGGTGACATGGAGACAGGGTGACAGAGTGACAGGGAGACAGGGAGACAGGGTGACAGGGAGACAGGGTGACAGGGAGACAGGGAGACAGGGTGACAGGGAGACAGGGTGACAGGGTGACAGGGAGACAGGGTGACAGGGTGACAGGGAGACAGGGTGACAGGGTGACAGGGTGACAGGGAGACAGGGTGACAGGGTGACAGGGTGACAGGGTGCGGCATGTCCGGACCTACCTGGAACTGCTTCCTCCCATTTCTGATCTCTGTGTCTCGCTGCCGGCCTGTGTGATGATCCAGTGATCCCGGCGCTGTGCTGAGGTGAGGTCGGTGATCAGAGCTCCTCTTTGTCCGTGGATGTGTGAGTCTGCTCCTTCAACAGGAAAGTAGTGAGAGAGTGAGTGATGGTTTGTTCTGTACCAGAAATCCCTGAGGCTGTTGGGAAAATCACCCTTAATCGGGGTCAACTAGAAATCAACTAGAAAATACACAGAGGTGGGAATCTTAGCGTGGCACAGTAGCGCAATGGTAGAGTTGCTGCATTATGCCCCTGTCCCACTTTGGAAACCTGAACGGAAACCTCTGGAGATTTTGCGCCCCACCCAAGGTATCCGAGCGGTTCCCGGAGGTTGCAGGTAGTTGCCGGAGGTTGCAGGTAGTGGAAGCAGGTAGAGAGTCTGACAAAAACCTCACGGAACTGCACGGATACATTGGGTGGGGCGCAAAGTCTCCAGAGATTTCCGTTCAGGTTTCCTAAGTGGGACAGGGGCATTACAGTTCTCCCTGTGACAGCGTGGGTTTTATCCGGGTGATCCAGTTTCCTCCCACACTCCAAATACGTGCAGGTGTGTAGGTTAATTTGCTTAGGTAAAATTGTATATTGTCCCTTGTGTGTAGGATAGTGCTAGTGTACGGGGTGATCGCTAGTCAGCACGGACTCAGTGGGCCGAACGTCCTGTTTCCACGCTGTATCTCTAAAGTGTAAAATCTCACCTTGGCTTTTCAGCCCAAGTTATGTTGGAGCGTGTCGGGAGAGTTGTGCTTCCTCCGCAGTATTCCAGGGAAGAAGGGCTCGTGGTGCCGGAAAGGGCAAGGTGACCTGGTAGTGAGCAGAAATGGGAGAGATTGAAGGTGTCTGTAGGCCATCGCTCACCAGTAGTCTGTGGATCAGTCAGCACTTTAATGTCAATGGAAGGGAGGTTAACTATCGACGTCCTTGAAAATTCCCCATAGTTTTATGTTTTAACTATTATTTAAAATACCATCCCTACAGTTAAAATGTCAATGAAGACACAGAGTGCTGGAGTAACCCAGTGATTCAAATCCCCGCTCTCCCCAATGCCTTCCCGCCGTTGTGGTCCCCACTGACCTTGCAGTGGTGTCGGGGGCCAGCGGGCACTGCGTGCGACCACCTGTCTGTAGGGTCCCGGAGACAAGTGTTAGAGAGGGGCAGGCAATCCACTCAGTCTCCTCGCCGCCCACAGGAGGCCGCGGGGCTGTAGTTTGTGCCGCTCTGGTTGTAGCGGATGTTAAAGAGTCCAGTGACAACAGCGGCCGCCTTCTCTCATTGAGTGCCCGGAACAACCAGACGGACTAGTAACGTGACAACAAACACCAGCGGACACTTTCCAATGCCCGCTCTTGGTTTCTGATCCATTTACAAAGAGTTCACTGCGTTGATTGCACCATCCTCCCTGCCCGCTTCTCTAAAGACACTCCCCTTTGGAAAACATCCAAATGCCAAAGGTTGTTTTCCTGTAAGTTTCGATTTCACCTCAACCGGAAACCAGACCGATCCTAGAAACATAGAAAACAGGTGCAGGAGGAGGCCATTCGGCCCTTCGAGCCAGCATCGCCAGTCATTGTGATCATGGCTGATCGTCCCCTATCAATAACCCGGCCTGCCTTCTCCCCATATCCCTTGACTCCACTAGCCCCTAGAGCTCCATCTAACTCTCTCTTAAATCCATCCAGTGACTTGGCCGCCACTGCCCTCTGTGGCAGGGAATTCCACAAATTCACGACTCTCTGGGTGAAAAAGTTTTTTCCTGGATGAGATAAACTCGCGCGCTGCCGAAAAACGGGCAGAATTGACACAGCTTGAAGTGCAGCCCCATTGCCGGAGTTCACTCGGTATTTCACACAAGTGGGACACACGGGGTTGGGGGTGAAATTGCGATTTGGGGAAACTGTATTATATTATGTGTCGCCTCCGAGAATGTCGGATGAAGTTTTTTTGCACGGTGCAGAGTAAAAGCGGCTTTGTTCCGTCTAGAATTAGCAGACCCGACCCGAAACATCGCCCATTCCTTCTCTCCAGACATGCTGCCTGTCCCGCTGCGTTACTCCAGCTTTTTGTGTCTATCTTCCGTCCAAGATTACACCGCGCTGTCGAGCTGATAACTCGGCTCAGTTTGTGGTTTCATTCGCTGTTCCTACCTGCACTGGTTCTTGGAAGGAGGACACTCCGTCAGGGAAAGACGCGGAGATTATTTCTTGCGGCACGTGGTAGGGTTGCAACCTCTGGAGTTTAGTGCAACGGTTGGGGACTTATGGGAGCATAATAGACCGCGACGGGTGTGGAAAGAGTCGATGTGAGGGACTAATCTACCCGCGTTGTGTGTAGCCACACATAAACAGCGATGATGGAGTAACATTCTCTAGAAGAGGAAGTGGTGTAATACCACCCCCTTGTGGCTGCAGGAGTAAACTACTACTGCTGCCAACACAATCCCGCCATTGTGGGTTAATGTCTGCGATATATATTAATGATTTGGATGAAGGGATTAAAAGTAACATTAGCAAATTTGCAGATAACACAATGCTGGGTGGCAGTGTGAACTATGAGGAGGATGCTATGAGGATGCATGGTGACTTGGACAGGTTGGGTGAGTGGGCAGATGCATGGAAGATGCTGTTTAATGTGGATAGATGTGAGGTTATCTACTTTCGTGCCAAAAACAGGAAGGCAGATTATTATCTAAATGGTGTCAAATTGGGAAAAGGGGAAGTACAGCGGGATCTGGGGGGTCCTTGTTCATCAGTCACTGAAAGTAAGCATGCAGGTACAGCAGGCGGTGAAGAAAGCGAATGGCATGTTGGCCTTCATAACAAAAGGAGTTGAGTATCGGAGCGAAGAGGTCCTCCTGCAGTTGTACAGGGCACTAGTGGGAGCACACCTGGGGTATTGTGTGCAGTTTTGGTCTCCAAACCTGAGGAAGGTCATTCTTGCTATTGAGGGAGTGCAGCGTAGATTCACGAGGTTAATTCCCGGGATGGCGGGACCGTCATATGCTGATAGATAATCAGCCATGATCACATTGAATGGCGGTGCTGGCTCGATGGGCCGAATGGCCTACTCCTACACCTATTGTCTATAGTCTAGATTGGAGCGGCTGGGCTTGTCTTTATTACTAAAAGTCTGATCTTGACCACTGTGCTGCGATTTCCGAGAGAACGCCGCCACCTACGGCCGTCATTTTTGGCCACCTCGCTCAGAGCCCACGTCTGCCTTCCTGGACCGGAGGATTTTTCCCATCGATGAAAAATCAGAGAGATATTATGTTTTTTTTTTAAATTACCATTCTCTCTGCTGCCCCTGCTGGAGGGGGGGGGGAGGGACTATAAAACCAGGAAGTGGTGTGCCTCACTCAGTCTCTGCAAGATGGAGGTCACATCTCTCTGAGCTCTGAATAACACTGAACACATGTCTACTCAACTGTGAGTGCCCTTAATATGGTTTGAAAATGAAAATATGGTTGGTTTGAAGTAAAAAGACACTCTCTCTCTCTCCCCTCATCTCTCTCCCCCCTCCCTGCTCCCCACCTCTCCCCCCGCCCCTCACCCCCTCTCAGCACCCCCTCTCTCTCCCCCTCACTCAGCACCCCCTCTCTCCCCCCCTCCCTCCCCACCTCTCCCCCCTCCCCCACCCTCCCTCCCCTAAACACCCCTCCCCTCCACAGCCACTACCCTCTCTCCCCCTCCCTTCCCCCTCCCTCCCCCACTCTCCTCCCCTCTCTCTCCAACCCTCCCTCTCTCCCCTCCTCCCCCCACCCTCCCTCTTCGCCTCCCCTCCACCCCCTCTCCCTCTTGCCTCTCTCTCTCTCTCTCTCTCTGCCTCTCTCTGTCTCTGCCCCATCTCTCTCTGCCCTCACTCTCTACCCCTGCCCCCCCTCTCTAGATGTGACTGCAAGTTGGGGGCTATGCGTCAGTAGATAGGGTGGTTAAGGGGTAAAAGGAGCAAATTAATAATATCAATATAATATCAAGGGGGGTAATTAGCATGTGTGCGGAGGGGGGGGGGGGTATGTTAGTGTGTGTGACGCTGCATGCCACCTCACCCCCCACAACTGCACGTTGGGGGAACGGACCCAACGGGTCTGCACTTGGTCTAGTATACTCTAGAATTTTGAAGGATGAGAGGAGATCTTAGTGGCCTCAGTACAAACAAACGGCACACTGTCGCCCCACTTCCCCGTTCAGGGAGGTACCAGACAGGGTTGCCCTTTATCACCACTCCTGTTTGCTGTCCCGTGCGGATGACCTGCTCCTGTACATCTCGAACCCAGTCAGCTCTCTCCCTGTGATTACGAATATTTTAGAACGGTTTGGTGCGTATTCTGGTTATAAACTTAACTACCAAAAGAGTGAGCTATTACCGATTAACTCATTGGCTAAGCAGCTCCCTCGCTCTTTAACCTCATTCAAATGGGCAGAGGACGGGTTTCGCTACCTCGGCATCTTTATCACAACACCATTATCTGATATGTTCCGCACAAACTTTCTGCCTCTGGTTGAGAAAGCTGAAAGAGATTTTGACCGCTGGTCAGTTTTACCGCTATCCCTCGTGGGCCGGATAAATCTGGTCAAGATGGTCATCCTACCCAAATTCCTGTATCTTTTCCAGCACGTCCCTATACTTATCACTAAATCTTTTTTTGATAAATTAGAAAGGACAATATCTAAATTTTTATGGGGTAGCAAACCGGCTAGAATCCGAAAGGCGATACTGTAGTCTCCTAAGAGTGACGGCGGTTTGGCACTTCCTGACTTTAAGCGATACTATTGGGCAGCTAACTTGCAAAAACTCCTGTATTGGATGAATGATGATTGCGACCACCTACCGACCAGGGTACACATGGAAAAGGCGAGTTCACATCTCCTGTTGCGGTCTGTCCTATGCTCCCACTCCCCCTTTCTATAACATCTGTGGGTGCAGGCCCAATTGCGTCCCTCTCGCTCAAGATATGGAGTCAACTCAGGAAAAACTTCGGTTTACACGGCCCTTCCATCTTGACCCCACTGCTTAAAAACCACATCTTTAAACCTTCAAGTACAGACCACGCATTCAAAACCTGGCATAGCAACGGTATCAGTAGTATCAAAAACCTATACAAGGATGGCATCTTTTCGTCTTTTGCGGAGCTCTCGTCCAACTATAGCCTCCCAAACTCCCACCTTTTTCGTTTTTTTCCAGATTAGGGATTTTGTGAAGAAGACATTCCCCCATTTCCCAAATCGCCACCTGAAACCCTGACTGATACCATCTTAACTCTAGATCCCAACCGGAAGAAATGCATCTCTGTTTTGTATAACTTGTTAGGGTCGGTTATATTGAAACCTCATACCTCATTAAAAGCTGCGTGGGAGTGTGAGCTGAATACGAAACTAACAGACCTGTAATGGGACTCTGCCTTGGATTTGATCCATCCTTCCTCCATATGTGCCCGTCATGGCCTAATCCAATGCAAAGTCCTTCACAAAGTCCACTACACAAATGCAAGATTATCTAGAATTTACCTTGCTGTTCGGGACACATGCAACAGATGTAATCAATCTCCTGCCAACCATAGCCATATGTTTTGGTCTTGCCCTAAGCTAGCAGCCTTTTGGAGGAGTGCAGAGCCTACGGCCAGACTATTCCTCCAAACCCACTGTCAGCCATTTTCGGTACCCCTCCCAACACCAATCTCTCTGTTGCGGTGAAACGAGTCCTAGCTTTTACAACCTTGTTAGCCCGGAGACTGATCTTGCTTAACTGGAGGCTCACCTGTCCCCCGACACATGCCCGCTGGATTAAGGAGGTGCTTTACAATTTAAAGCTTGAAAAACTTAGGTTCTCTCTCAAAGGCTCTACCAAGACATTCCTAGATACATGGAACCCTTTCTTGGAACTTGTTAACTCTCTTAACTTGTCCCCGGACTCGGAAGAGGACTGAGTGCTCTCCATCATTGTTCTGCTCTACTGCCGCTGCTCTCCCCTTAACCTCCCCCCCTCCCCACACTTATTTATTTAATTACTTACTTATTTACTGTTATTAGTGACCCCTTTTTAATTTATTTATCTTTATTTATTTATTTGTTTTTAAAAAAAGATTGGTTTTTTTTAGTACTTTTTGTTTCGTTTATCTTACCATATTTGTGTGGATGTGTATGTATGTGAGTGTTGTTTGTCCCCGTTTGGTTCCGACCTGATTCGGGTGGGTTGAAGGTGGGTATGGGTAAGGGCTTTGAGGGTCGCTTACATACTGTTGCACAATTATGCCTTGACTTTCACTGTCTGTTATCATTGTATGTATGCAAATTGCTGTGAAATTCAAATAAAAAGATTTAAATCATAAGATTATTAAGGGTTTGGAAATGCTAGAGGCAGGAAACATGTTCCCGATGTTAGGGGAGTCCAGAACCAGGGGCCACAGTTTAAGAATAAGTGGTGAGCCATTTAGAATGGAGATGAGGAAAAACATTTTCACACAGAGAGTTGTGAGTGTGTGGAATTCTCTGCCTCAGAGGGCAGTGGAGGCTGGTTCTCTGGATACTTTCAAGAGGGAGTTAGAAAGAGCTCTTGGGGATAGCAGAGTTAAGGGATATGGTGAGAAGGCAGGAACGGGGTACTGATTGTTGATGATCAGCCATGACATTCTTGCCATAGAGGGAGTACAGAGAAGGTTCACCAGAATGATTCCTGGGATGTCAGGACTTTCATATGAAGAAAGACTGGATAGACTCGGTTTGTACTCGCTAGAATTTAGGAGGTTGAGGGGGGATTTTAAAGAAATTTACAAAATTCTTAAGGAGTTGGACAGGCTAGATGCAGGAAGATTGTTCCCGATGTTGGGGAAGTCCAGGACGAGGGGTCACAGTCTGAGGATAGAGGGGAAATCCTTTAGGACCTAGATGAGAAAAACATTTCTCACACAGAGAGTGGTGAATCTCTGGAACTCTCTGCCACAGAAGGTAGTTGAGGCCAGTTCATTGGCTATATTTAAGAGGGAGTTAGATGTGGCCCTTGTGGCTAAAGGGATCAGGGGGTATGGAGAGAAGGCAGGTACAGGATACTGAGTTGGATGATCAGCCATGATCATATTGAATGGCGGAGCAGGCTCGATGGGTCGAATGGCCTACTCCTGCACCTATTTTCTATGTTTCTATGTTTCTTTGTTTCTATGAATGGCGGTGCTAGCTCGACGGGCTGAATGGCCTATTCCTGCACCTGTTGTCTATTGATACACTGCCCGACAAAATACTATGTTTACAAACCTGTTGTGAAGCTGCTGCAAATTAAGAATGTCGTTAATCCGTTTTGGGACATATGACAATAAAACACTCTGACGCTGAAGCATTCGGTAGATGTTTCCGACTTTAATAATAATAATAATAATAACTTTATTTATAAAGCACTTTAAACAACTACAGTTGCCACAAAGTGCTGTACATGAGAAATCATGAACAAAAAGCTATTACAAACAATTAAAAACCATTAAAAACCGTAAAACGAAGGACTATAAAAAACACACTAAAAATTAAAAGACATTAAAAGCACTAAAAACAGGAGCAATGCCTCAGCCAGTGTCGAAAGCCAAAGAATAAAAATATGTTTTTAGGGAGGATTTGAAGATGGACAGTGAGGGGGCCTGTCTGATGTGCAACGGCAAGGTGTTCCAGAGTGCCGGAGCAGCAACAGAAAAGGCTCTATCCCCTCTGAGCTTCCGCTAAGACCTTGGTACCTCAAGGAGCAGCTGATCAGCTGACCTGAGGCACCAGGCAGGAGCATATAGGTGGAGCAGCTCAGAGAGGTAAGGCGGGGCGAGCCCATTCAACGATTTAAAAACAAATAAAAGAATTTTGAAATGAACTCGAAAGTGCACTGGGAGCCAGTGTAGGGAGGCCAAAATTGGCGTAATGTGCTCCCTCTTTCGAGTTCCAGTCAAAAGGCGAGCGGCAGCATTTTGAACAAGCTGGAGACGAGCCAATGAAGCTCGTGCGACTCCAGAGTAGAGTGCGTTACAGTAATCCAGCCTAGATGTAATAAAGGCATGGATTACTGTTTCAAAATGCTCCCGCTCGAGAATGGGCTTCACCTTTGCCAGCTTCCTTAGGTGAAAGAAGCTGGACTTAACCACCGCGCCTATTTGTTTGTCTAGTTTAAAATCACCGTCCATCCTAAAACCCAGGTTCAAGACGGTTGGCTTTACAGACAATGCCAGTGGACCCAAGTCAACAAAGGGAGGTTCACGGCAGCCATTGGGGCCAAACAAAATCACCTCTGTCTTCTCTTCATTAAGTCCCAGAAAGTTTAAGGCCATCCAGGACTTAATGTCCTCAAGACAAGACAGAAGTGATTTTAAAGAATAGTCTTCCTCTTTCCTGAGTGGCATATATAACTGGCTATCATCTGCATAAAAGTGAAAGGAGATGCCATGCCTTCTTAAAATTCTTAATGATGAAAGATGTTAAATAAAACAGAATATTTGACCCATTCCCTCAGTGCCCCATGTAATCTCCCAGAATCTTTAACACAGTCATTGTTGTCTTGCACATGAGGTTTTACTACAGAACCATTTACATCGGGAAAAACACGTCTTAAGGCACAGTTATGCATTAACAATAGAAACATTCAGAATATTGTAAATTAATTATGGCGTAAATGAACAGTCCTAATCCTTACCCTGATACAATTTCTCAGATCATTGACATCCATCTGTTTACTGAGTCAGTGATGAAGCAGCACAGTTCAGTGTGATGGTGTAACAAGCTCCCACACCTTCCTCCCACTGTAACTGGCCTTTGCAATGTGTTTCATCCAAATTATTGTCCACTGCTTTTCCCACTCACATACAACTATATAACAATTACAGCATGGAAACAGGCCATCTCGGCCCTTCTGGTCCGTCCCGAACCCTTACTCTCACCTAGTCCCATCTACCTGCACTCAGACCATAACCCTCCATTCCTTTCCCTTCCATATACCTATGCAATTTATTTTTAAATTATAAAAGCGAACCTGCCTCCACCACTTCCACTGGAAGCTCATTCCACACAGCTACTTCTCTCTGAGTAAAGAAGTTCCTCCTCATGTTACCCCTAAACTTCTGTCCCTTAATTCTCAAATCGTGTCCTCGTGTTTGAATCTTCCCTACGCTTAATGGAAAATTCCTCGGAAGTTCATATCTAGTTTTGTTTAATTTAGTGCCACATGTACCGAGGTACAGTGGAATGTTTTTGTTGCGTGCTAACCAGTCAGCGGAAAGACAATATATGATTACAATCGAGCCATTCACGGTGTACAGATACATGATGAGGGATAAGGGTCCATTTCCTGTAGATGGATAGACACCGCCATCCAACACAAAGGAATCTTCCACTTCATTCCCACAATGGCCTTACTCGGCAAACAACCGGTTTTCGGTTTGGGTTGTTGTCAGTGATCTTTTGGGGGGAATTTGTCAAATCCAAGATAAATTTGTTGACTGGAATGGTCAGAGCACTTTCTCTCGCCTTACAAACTGATTGATCTGCTATTTCTAACACCAGGCTTTTCATTTCAGTTATTTTTCCCAACCACTGTGTGTAGTTAATTATTTAATCCACACAGTAAGATGAAGAATCAATAAAATCAATAAATCATCCCCAATATACAATGTCATTCATACGTTTTCTCTCAAAACGTTTCTGTGGAAGGAGCCATCTTGGTGAACGGCTGCTAGCCAGCAGCCGTCCGTCTTAAATTCGTTTTTTTTTTAGTTTTTAGTGAGTCCCGTTTTTTTGTTTGTAGGGGATATGGTCTTTTAATGTGGGGGGGTAGGTGTTACTTTATTTATAGGTCCCTACCTGGTCGGTGTGGCAGCCTTTTTTCCGGGCTGCCCGTCGACCCGTCCTCGTGGCCTACCAGCGGGCTTGGAGCGCCGTTTCTTGGCGGGAACCACCCAGCACCTCGGCCTGGGTGGCGGCACAGCATTGGAGCACTGGAGCGGAGCGGGCGATGCCTTGCCTGGGTCGCCGCGCTGGAGCTCTGGTGAGCTGGACCGCCGTGAGCAACATCTCCGGGCTGCGGGTTTGCGGAGCGGAGAGGCGGCGTGCGGAGAGACGGCAAGGCGGCAGTGCGGAGAGCGGGCGCCGACTTTTTCACCTGGAGCCTGGGAGCTCCAAACCGGCGCGGCCTTGTCGGCTTCGGCAGCCGCGGGCTCCAACCAAGAAGCGGCCGTTCCAAGTGGCCCAGCCGCCGAAAGGACTCTCCCGACGCCGGGGCAAGACCACCCGGTGAGAACGGCCAGGGACATCGGGCCTCCATACAGGCAATTGCGGTGGCCTCAATAGGCCTGACTTTGGGGTGATCATGGGGTGGGGACTGGACATTGTGCCTTCCTCCACAGTGCTATCCACTGTGGGGGGATGATTTTTTTGTCTAATTGTAGTCCTGTAGGTCTGTGTCCAAGATGGCTGCCGTGAAGAGAGAGTGGACGCTGGCGCGCTTTGGCTGCCGCTGCTCTCTTTTCACACTGTGTTTTTGATTTTCTGTTTTTGGATTGAATTCTGTTTTTAATTTGTGTCACTGTGATGTCTTTAATTACTTGTTTTATTCCGATTATATGTTTTTATTCCGATTACTATGTAAGGTGTCCTTGAGATGTATGAAAGGCGCCCATTAAATAAAATTTATTATTATTATTACCACACATATTTCATGTCAACAAATAAACGTTTTTTTGTGCCTTCATAGTACCTGACTGTCATAAAATAACATGGTCCAAACTGAGGCTATATCTGGCCAGATTGAGGAATGCCTGGACATGGAATAAACAGGCTTGATGCAGACACTTGCAGCAAGTGTTCTCAATCAATTGTCAAGGGTGACCTTTGGTTGTTAATGTGGGGAGATTTGTTAGGGAAAGTTGCCGTATTGTGAGGTACAGACATGATTCCAGACATGATTTCATTTTAATGTCTCATTGGACAGTGGATGTACCCTCAAGTACTGTGCCACATTTCAAATAATGCAATTTCTAAATCCTCCTATAATGTGGCTGTGAAATAGGTAAAGGGAAAATTATCGAGGAGAATTACGGCAGGATTTGATTATTGACTACAACATGACATGAGCTCTCTGGATCGATGTAAATGCAAAGTAGTTAATTAATTTCAAACGCTGCCCTCACCACCCTCTCCGCATTCTCCGTCAGATCCTTCAGCGCATCTCGCAGTATCTTGAAGGTCATGAGGAATGATGAACCTGCTCCAAAAATGGAACCAATGACTGGAACAACGTCGAGAGCTAGTTCCAGGGCTGACACGGTAACAACAGTAGTTCCCCAACCTATCCTCACAATGATATCTGGAGTTATTTCTCCCAGCAGATGAGGTTTTACTGCAGACTTTAGCTCTTCCACAGGTTTACCTGTTCTGTTGGCCAGTCGGTGAAGAGAAGCATCATCAAGACCCAGACATTTCTGGAAATGTATTATTGCTCCAATCAATATCCCAATGTCACAAGCGAGAGAGAGCCCAGGGATTGGGATCGCTCCCACTCCTCCAGAGAGAGTGGCCAACATCCAGATGTCCTTCTTCAGTATTTCATTTTTCTTTCGAACAATCTCTACACTTTCTATAAGAAGGGCCAGAATAAAGGCCCTTTTCTTTACATTCGTTAAATCACCTTCAAGTGCTTCCTTTAACCAATTGAAATCATACTGATCCGGCTCAAAACTGGAAATCAGGAATACGGTGGGATTTGGGATCCCGGCTTTTCCCAACCCACTGACACAGTCACTCCGGATCTTTTCCATTTCTGCAACTTCATCAAATTCTTTCCGTTCTCTCCGCATACAATAAAGGTCAACGTCAATCTTAGAGCGGACAAAATAGCACCTCTTCCCCAGCCGCTTAATCTCCTTGGCAAGTTTTGCATCATTCTCTGTGAATCGACCAGCTGACACTATGATGAAGAAATCGTATTTTTTAAATTGCATTTTCCTCAGGTAGGAACCCGCGGTGAATCGTGCAGATCCGATCCCCGGCAGGTCCCAGTAGTGGACATTGGGCAGAGTGGGATGTGAGTATCCGGTTGGCTTCTTTGTAGTTTCCGTGGTCCCAACCGCAGCCGCTCCCTCATCTTCGCTACAAAGCCCTCTCATGGCGTTGATGAAGGTGGATTTTCCTGCACCCGTGTCTCCCGTCACGGCGATGTTCAACTCGGTGTTGTTCAGTTCTTTGATTTTATTCTGTATCAAAGGTTGAACCTTTTCCACACCACCCGTTTTGAACTCGGACTTCAGTTTGCTGATCTCTTCCTGTGTGAAGAATGTGGGGGTCTCAGACTGAGCCGCCTGTTGGCTGAAATGAAACATGTTTGGTGATAGTTTCCAGTTGAAACAGCACCTACTTAGCATCGTGGTAATAGAGTCTTACAGTACACAGGCCCTTCAACCCAACTCTCCTTGTCAACATAGATGACCCATCTAAGCCATTCCCTTTTGACCACATTTAGCCCATGTTCATGTAAACCTTTAATATCCATGTATCTGTACCAGTCATTGTTTAATGCTGTTATGATACCATCCTCAACTACCTCCACTGACACTTTGTCCCATATACCCACGACAATGGGAGTGAAAAGGCCGCTCCTCACATTCCTGATAAATCACGCTCCTCGCACCTTAAAACCGTTGGATCTTGATTCCTTCATCCTGGACAAATGATTCTCTGCAGTTGCCCTATCTTTTCTTCTCATGACTTTGTACACCTCTATAAGATCACCCCTCATCCTTCTGTGCTCCAAAGGACATGAATTATCCTGCCCAACCATTCCCAGTAGCTCAGGCCCTCAGGTCCTGGCCACATCCTCCTGCACTATTTCCAGCTTAACTACATGGAACCTATATCAGGATGACCAAAACTGAAGACTCCAGTGCAGCCTCACTAACCTCTTGTACATCTGTAACCTCACATCCCGAATGCTGCACACAATTCCCTGATTGATGAAGGCCAAAGTACATAAACCTTCTCGCCCACCTCATCTGTGAAAAATATACATCTTCTAGGTGAGCTGGACACATCCTCAGTGATGAGACCTGGGATCATCGGGTGTTACTGGTCTCACAACATCAGACCCCCTCGCCCAGGCGACCCAGCCGGGGTTGATCAGGCCCCGATTTGCGTCCCAGCAGCAACCGCCCACGGATCAGCCATCTTAGTAACCACTCTGCATGGGTTGGGAGATTCTAGAGCGTGGACGGACTGGGCTCTGTGGGGGTGAGTCCTGGCCGGGCTTCTCCTGCATCTCACCAGGTTCAAGGCCTGTGTGTGCGCTGCACCTCTTTCTCCTTCTCCGAGCATTTCATTCTCGCCTGATGGATTTTTAGGCCACGGTGGTTCATTAGGCCTTTCCATAGCTTTATTGGGTGACTTTCTCATGAAAGACACAGACTGCGTTGCTAACCCAGCCTGTCCCGGGTGCCGTCTCTCCAAGCCGACAACTGTCTCTCCAGTAGTCACCAAACTATTCTTGGTTGTCACCCAGTCTATTCCTAGGTGCAACTGGCTGTGCCAGACGTCAGTGTTCTTCATGCACTTGTTTGACTTCTCATAATGCAATCCCGATTCTACATTTTATTTCGGAGTCACGTGAGTGACTACATGAAGACCCCGCCAGCACGCATGCGCGTCATATCGTCTCTCGTATTGCGCAAACGACAGGCTGGTGGAGCGCTGCTCCAAAAGCTCAAACCTGAAGGTAAGTTTTTAACTTCTCCAGGTCTCATTTTTATTGCAGGCAGCTTTCAGAGCTCCTGCTGGAGGTCCGGGGTCGGAACCCTTCTACAGGGACCGCCGGGGGGGGGGAGCCCGACCACAGACATCGCGGGGAAGCCCTTCTTTAGGGACCGCGAGGGAAACCCCGTTTGGAACGCCACGCCAGCTCGGGGGAAGCCCAAACACAAGGGAAGCTAATAGAGGGGAAATCCCAGCTCCCGACATCATAAGGATCCCTGCTACAAGGGCCACAGGGGAACGCCAAACCACGGGGAGAGCTTGGCTGCGGGGACCACGGAACCTGGGAAGACCGTGGTCCCCGACTTCAGAGATCAGGGGAAGACCGCGGGTAACCCGACTTCATAGACAACGGGAAAACCGCAGGTAACCCGACTTCGGTGACCACAGGAAGACTGTGGGTAACCTGACTTCGGGAACTACGGGAAAACCATGGGTAACCCAGCTTCAGGGACCGTGGGAAGAACACGGGTAGAACCGTGCTTGGGGGAAACCTCAGCTACGGGGACCGTGTAAAAGACCGCGGGTAGAACCGTGCTTGGGGGACACCTCAGCTCCGGGGACCGTGTGGAAGACACGTCTATGACCGCAGAAGAGCGGGTAGCCGGCGGCGAATTCAGACTCCGGCTGCCCGAGGAGGGTAAGAGCTAAAACAGGAGTCTGAAAGGCCCAGACAGAAGTCAGGCCAGGAGGGTCCCCTCCAACATGGGTACGTCCTCGGACGTTATACCCATCCTGATATGGCCATGGAGGACCATATCAGCGCAGGTCTCCTCGAGAGCCTGTGGCAGCACCATTTTCAGGGCTGCCTACAAAACTCCCTTCTGTGAAGGTGAGTGCGAGGGGTCAGTTGGCAACTGACTCTGAACTCGGAAGCATGTCCGAGGAACAGGTGTCGGCTGGGAGATACCATGCACCCGGAAAGACATGGGTCCACAAACACCAGCAGCCCTACGCTCCAATCAAGGATGGAATTCGAACCCACATCGGGGGCCTTTTGGGCTTACCATAAAACCACCGATAACCATGACGGAAGGTGGGTTTGGTTCTTTCCGAAACGTGGGGTTGTGGACCATTTACAAGAAGGTAATAGTTACACTTTGTCAGTATGGATGAGATTAGTTTATACTGCACAGTACTCAAGCGAGACAGTCTCGGAATATGGCTGGAGTTGCCTCTTTAGGCAGGCTCGCTATTATGGCAGATGTGGCCTGTTTATTATCAACAAGCCCAACTCGCATGTGCAGTATAGACATTGAAACTTCGTGACTATTAATGTCCATGGGGTCAGTTTTCATTCACAGGGCACCGGAAATATCTGAAATTTAACTGGATGGGGCAATGATACAGTTAAAAATATTACAAAATAGGCTAACTTCAGCTCCCAGGTTATTTACTAAATTAGTGCTTCGGCTGCTCAGAGCTAAAAAATATTGTTAAGAACTATCTGGATGAGATTTGAGCGCTGTATTTTGCTAATTTAGCTGTATCAGCCACAAAAACTATTTGAGAAATTGGGTTCTCATCTGTCCAGATAAATTTAAGTTGATACCAACTGAAATTATTGATTATTGGGATTTACCTTTAACTCTATTAATTGTCTGGGACTCCGCCCTGAGGTAAAGGATTTGAATTAATTGAAGCCTGTAACAAACCTTATCAAACAGCCTTCTATTCATTAATTGACTATTTATATTGGCTTACAGCTGTGCTATTTGGGCCTTTGCACAATCAGAACTATACAGCATGCAAAAGAAGTAAGCACTCAAGTACCATGTGGTCATTGTTACCAGCTCTATGCTATTCCCAGCTGAAACTACCTTGATCAACATGGTGGACGAACAGTATTCAGCATCTTTCCACTAAATCAGTAAATCTTCAGTTAAATTACAAACTGATGCTATAGTTTAGGATGGGAAATTGCTCATACCATCTCTAGTTACAGAGGTGAATGGGAGAGTTACCAATTCTTCAGTTATATGGTATCAACTACCTAGAGACACTGGGTGCATTCTGTGCATTAAGGTTATGCTAATATGCCTAATCTGCATGCTCTAGTCCAAGTTGATACACTTCGGTGGTGGTAAATATTAATCACATGGGTGCAAACAAATCAAAATATCCAGTGATAGTTTACCTAAACCACATTAATGTAAACAATATGGGTGTTGGATCACAAAGTATTAAAATATATTGTGAACATTAAAGACCAAGATGCTTGCATTCAGGCTCAATCACCAGTTGCAGAAAAAAAAAAGGAAAAAAAAGTGGCATATCAGTAGTGATGGTTACATTCTCGCTACACTAGGGAGGAATGTTCTTTTATGTCTTCCTCCATTTCTGCCTCATCAAACGGGTTTGCAATATTCAGTAAGTTCCCGCCTCAGGCATTTTCATAGTGCCTGCCGGGCTTAGCCAGCCATGGTTCCCATGATGTGGGGAATGATAGAACCTTATATGGTTATTTCTAGACACAAAAGTGGTGGTTTAGCCGTGACGCGGGAAACCATCCTCAGCATGATACAATCAATTCATCCTCAGCATGATAGAATCAATTCATTAACTTACAGAGACTGAGAAGACCGTTCCTGCGGCTTGGATTGTTAAACCAACCATGAACGTGCTCGCTGCAGATCGCAGGGATAGCACCAAAAAATAACAGTATTTCCTCATAAGGAGATGGGGAGGCATTTGTTTTATGCTTATATTACATAATTCGGCATGGATGACTGACGTCTTGTACTTCAGGCTCATATGAGGGCTTGACAATCATTATGTTTAAAGTGCCATCAACTATGCCTAAAGTGATTTTCAACATAATGGCTGGGAGGAGAAGAATCCATTCTGTCGGGTCTCACCCTCTGAGTTCGAGAATATGAAGGAAATCAGCAACTCGAAAACTCCCAGGCCTAGGGACGCAGAGATATGGAGTGTTAACGTTGTGCTACGTCACTTCGCTGAAGGGCTCCAGCTACATCCCTGTCCTTGGGCTAACTCACTTATAAGTGGTTATGCTCATAGCCCTGCATGCAGCGCAACGGGTCCAGTCATTGCATTAACGTTGACTGGATAGGGTGATTATATCTGCAGGCTGAATAACACTTATGTTTATGACTTAGTCAAGCAGTATAGACCAGGGGCACCAGGTCTCAAACTAGATGTTCACATATCCCATGAACCTTCGATTGTGTATGGTCACACATCTACACCAGAATGTTAAGGTCACTAAGAGCCTAGAGACTCTGAACTAGCAATATTGTTAGTTACATCTACCCTCAAAAGAAGGTATCACTTTAGAAACATAGAAATAGGTGCAGGAGTAGGCCATTCGGCCCTTCGAGCCTGCACCGCCATTCAATATGATCATGGCTGATCATCCAACTCAGTATCCCATGTATCCCATCCCTGCCTTCTCTCCATACCCCCTGATCCCTTTAGCCACAAGGGCCACATCTAACTCCCTCTTAAATATAGCCAATGAACTGGCCTCAACTACCTTCTGTGGCAGAGAATTCCACAGATTCACCACTCTCTGTGTAAAAAATGATTTTCTCATCTCGGTCCTAAAAGACTCTTCCCTCTTATCCTTAAACTGTGACCCCTAGTTCGGGACTTCCCCAACATCGGGAATAATCTTCCTGCATCTAGCCTGTCCAACCCCTTAAGAATTTTGTAAGTTTTATAAGATCCCCCCTCAATCTTCTGAATTCCAACGTGTACAAGCCGAGTCTATCCAGTCTTTCTTCATATGAAAGTCCTGCCATCCCAGGAATCAGTCTGGTGAACCTTCTCTGTACTCCCTCTATGGCAAGAATGTCTTTCCTCAGATTAGGAGACCAAAACTGTACGCAATACTCCAGGTGTGGTCTCACCAAGACCCTGTACAACTGCAGTAGAACATCGCTGCTCTTATACTCAAATCCTTTTGCTATGAATGCTAACATACCATTTACTTTCTTCACTGCCTGCTGCACCTGCATGCCTACTTTAATGACTGGTGTACCATGACACCCAGGTCTCGTTCCATCTCCCCTTTTCCTAATCGGCCACCATTCAGATAATAGTCTACTTTCCTGTTTTTGCCACCAAAGTGGATAACCTCACATTTAGCCACATTATACTGCTATCTGCCATGCATTTGCCCACTCACCCAGCCTATCCAAGTCACCTTGCAGTCTCCTAGCATCCTCCTCACAGCTAACACTGCCCCCTAGCTTAGTGTCATCCGCAAACTTGGAGATATTGCCTTCAATTCCCTCTTCCAGATCATTAATATATATTGTAAATAGCTGGGGTCCCAGCACTGAGCCTTGCGGTACCCCACTAGTCACTGCCTGCCATTCTGAAAAGGACCCGTTTACTCCTACTCTTTGCTTCCTGTCTGCCAGCCAGTTCTCTATCCACATCAATACTGAACCCCCAATACCATGTGCTTTAAGTTTGCATACTAATTTCTTAAGTGGGACCTTGTCGAAAGCCTTCTGAAAGTCCAGATATAACACATCCACTGGTTCTCCCTTATCCACTCTACTAGTTACATCCTCGAAAAATTCTATAAGATTCGTCAGACATGATTTACCTTTCATAAATCCATGCTGACTTTGTCCAATGAATTTACCACTTTCCAAATGTGCTGCTATCCCATCTTTAATAACTGACTCTAGAATTTTTCCCACCACCGATGTTAGACTAACTGGTCTGTAATTCCCCGTTTTCTCTCTCCCTCCGTTTTTAAAAAGTGGGGTTACATTAGCTACCCTCCAGTCCTCAGGAACTACTCCAGAATCTAAAGAGTTTTGAAAAATTATCATTAATGCATCCACTATTTCCGCGGCTACTTCCTTAAGTACTCTGGGATGCAACTTATCTGGCCCTGGGGATTTATCGGCCATTAATCCATTCAATTTACCTAACACCACTTCCCGGCTAACCTGGATTTCATTCAGTTCCTCCATCTCATTTAACCCCCGGTCCCTTGCTATTTCCGGCAGATTATTTATATCTTCCTTAGTGAAGACATAACCAAAGTAGATATTCAATTGGTCTGCCATGTCCTTGTTCCCCGTGATCAATTTGCCTGTTTCTTTTTTTTTTTTTTTAATTATTTTTTTTTTAAAGCTTTAAGAAAAAGATAGAAGTAAGGAAAGTAAAGAAGGTGCGCAAGAGTTGTGAAGTGCAGGAGAGTGTTGTGAAAAGAAAGCCCCTTAGAAAATAAGTTAGAGAAGGAAGTAAAGTAAGAAAGTAGACCCTAGAAAAGAAAGAAAAAGAAAGTAAGGACAATCGCTCTATTATAACATTAACTCCGCAGAAAGACTACCAACCAGTCTGTTTTTGTTGTTTTAATCTCCCAATGCCAGGTCCTGATACCATTTATTTATTTATTTATTTTTTAAATTACTATTGCACCTCATGCTTGTAATAGGTCCATAAACGTAGACCACGTCTTTTGGAATTGGTTTGCTTTATCTGCTAAGAGGAATCTCATCTCTTCCAGATGTAATGTTTCAAACATATTTGATATCCACATTTTTATTGTTGGTGTGGGCGCATTTTTCCAGAATTTAAGTATGAGCTTTTTTCCCATTATTAGCCCGTAATTGAGTAAATTCTTCTGATACACGTTTAATAGTAAGATTAAACGAGAACTTACCAGTTTGAAGTTTGATCTTTATTTTATGAGGAGGAACGTTGAGGGAATACGTGAAGAACCCCGCCTACGGCGCATGCGTGTCATTCTTCAAAGCAGCGGTGTGAGGTCACAGATAGAAAATAATGACCTAAGATAGTAAGATTATTAAAGAGATACCAGTTTAAGATATGACCATATAAGGGTGGGAGCGGAGGGCACGTATTCCCTCAACGTTCCTCCTCATAAAATAAAGATCAAACTTCAAACTGGTAAGTTCTCGTTTAATCTTACTATTTTACCTTCGGAGTCACGTGAGTGACTTCGTGAAGACTTCAAAGCTCTGTGACCTCATGCCGTGGAACGAGTCCAATCTTCACAACTGCCTTGGTAGTTGGGGAGAAATTGTTACTGGTATTTAAAAAAAAATACAATGATACCAACATTTTTAAGCAAAAATTGTAAATAATATTTATGAAATCAATTTATAAACCTTATAAGCTTCAGGTGTAAATTAAATAGAACTCAAAATTTTGCCCGAAAACGTTTCTTCTTTTCTAACTGGTTTGTTGTAATATGTGCGAAACGTTTTCCTCTGATGACCATCCTGCAGTTCTGAGGATATTGTCCATCGGTACCTCCAGGCGATTAGCTGCTGATGTAGATGCAGCCCTGGTGGAGTGAGATTTGAATACATTAGTGTCCACCTCCTGCCTGAACTAAGCAATATCTCAGCCACCGTGAAATGGTCTGAGTCGAGACTTTATGGTATGGCTTCTTATGGCTAATTAAAAGAGCCTTTTCATTGCCTCTGATAGCCTTCGTTCTGTCCATATATAACATGATGAGTTTTACTACACAGAGACGTTCATCCTGTGGATAGGCTATGAACTCTATCACCTGACCCGCTGATCCTGGTCTATTTTGCTTAATAAGGCCCTGGATCACGAAAATCAGCCTTCCTGTCGCCTCCGTCAAGTTATCCAATCTTAACTTCTGTAATGACTGGACCCTTTGCGCTGTGACCAGCGCCATAAGCATAACCATTTTCATAGTTAGATAGTTTAGCGGTAATGCCGTAGCCGGTGACCAATTCCGTAACATTTTTAGGACTACGCTCACATCCCAGATTTGGCTATATCTAGCCCTTGGTGGGTTAGTGTTAAAGATGCCTCGTAGCAGTTTTATTACTAGAGGATGTGAGCCGACACCCTGTCTTTCTGTGCCTTCCCATAAATAACTGGACAAGGCACTCCTAGCACTATTGACCGTGCTGTAACTGAGTCCTTCAAGTGCAGGCTTGTGAGGAATTCTAGGACAGCTGGAATATCCACCTTTCTGTGGTCTAGATTGTTGTCCAGGCAGTATTAGGTCCATTTCTTGACATGACATAAATATTGTTTTTGAGTGGAAAGTCTCTGTGCTGCTGTGATCATGTCCACAGTTCTATCAGATAAACCCATATGCCGAAATGGTTCCTTCAGAGTCTACAAACCAATAAATTTAGATAATTATGGCAAGGATGGCTGTCCCCAGTCACCGGATGCACCAGCAACTGAGGACTATGTTTTAAAGTAATATATGGTGTAAGCACCAAATCCTGCAGCACCCGAGAACCATGGTTGGGTAGGCCAATCAGGTACTATGAGAATCCCAGATGCCGAGTCTAGCTGAATTTTCCGTAGTACCCGATTGATGAGGCAGAAAGGAGGAAATGCATAAATGAACCATTTCCCCCAGTGCAAAGAGAATGCATCTGTAGCTTCTGCCTCAGGATCTGGTTTCCCATGATATATACCTAGGTAACTGATGATTTAACCTGGATGCAAAAAGATCCATATCCGGCCTTCCGTACTTGCTGGGATATCAGCAAATATCTTTCTGTCTAACATCCATTCCGTATTTTCATTAAATTTTCGTGACCTGGCGTCCGCCACTGAATTAAGTATCCCTGGTAGATACGTAGCCGATAACCAAATATTCCTTTGGATACACCATTCCAAATATGGTTTGCCAATTCATCACAGGATATTGATATATTTCCACCCATATGATTTATATATGCCACCCCCGTGGTATTGTCTATCTGCAATCTAACATGCTGGTTAATCATTCCCGAGCAATAAGATTTTAAACCATAAAAGCACTCAACATTTCTAAGTAATTTATACCCTTGTGGTAAGTAGGTTAGTTTCCTGTATATTCCATCTCCCTCCAGAGCTCGAGATGGTATCCGTTGCTCTAATTTTTTCTCTCTGTAAATTTGGTAATGCAATCGTCCAAATTGAATGGCAGGAAACGTGGCTATAATTTTCCCAATATCCTGGCTACCCGTCTAATGGATGGTTTAACGGTATTAATAAGCTCTGTGCAATCCTCTTGGAACTCAGTGGCTTTCCCTATAGGTAAAGTCACTAACAGATCAGTGTGTTAATAGTGAACCCCAAGTAATCAATATTAGTTGCAGGTGTTAATCTTGACTTAATTGGATGGATAATGAATCCCAGCTGTTCCATCAATTTTCTTGTGGCAACCACTGCTCTACTAGCCAATTCAGTAAGTTTCCCCACAAGCAAGATATCATCCAAATATGCCATCACTCTATAGTTTTGTTGTCTAAGAAATGCCAAAGCTGGTTTAAGAATTTTTGTGAATATCTAGGGGCTGACGTTAGCCCGTTTGGTAGCGCCTTGTATTGCCAAAGCTGACCCATCCAATTAAATTTCAAAAAACCGTCTGTGTTCTTCTCTGATGGGTACCGTATAGTAAGCATCTTGCAGATCAATACTTGCCATAAAGTAGCCTGCCGACACTAGCTCTGTAGCAGTACTAAAAGTATCCATTTTAAAATGAGCATATTGTACAAAGCTTATTAAGTGTTGATAAATCAATAATTATCCGCAACCCCCATCTTTCTTATGTCTAATGAATATATTTGAGACAAATTCCTGTTGTTCATGTTTGGTTTTTGTCCCCTTACTCCTTTCGTGAACAACCTTTGTATTTCAATTTTTGCTTTAGCTCTGTCTAATTTGGTAAGCATATAAGTTCTGTCCGGTGTATGTTGTACGGAGGTTCTTGTATGTGTATAAACTCTATAAGATATCCCTTAATACTGCTAAGGATATACCTATCCACAGTTAACTTACACCATGCTTCCAAATGAAATTGCAACCTCCCTCCAAGTTCTGTGCTCCTTATTAATTTTTGAGGCACAGACCCACCTACCTCCATGGTTATCGGTGGTGTTACTTTCTTGTCTTAACCGAGGTTGCGGAGGGCCTTGAGGTTGAAAGTGGGGTAAATGTTGAAGTGGAGGCTTCCGCATTTTCCATTGTGGGCGTCCCGGGCCAACCCCTAAAAAAGGACGCTGTTGCTGGTTTCCCTCTGGCCTCTCTCCAATTTTTCGTACTATACATACTAGTACTTGCTTTTTTAGTCGTCCCATAAGGATGATACCGTTTTCCGACATATCCTTTGGTCGCTTTTATTAGGCCCAACGTTTTGGCCTCTTCCTCCAAATCTTTGACCTGTTTTGATAGGTCACCCCCAACAACAAATTTTGAGGTTTTATGGCTTTCTGTTTGCACAGGATTGCAATTTTGGGTCTAACGTTGGCTGAATAGCCCCTTTCCTGATGTTGTTCAGTTCAAATTGAACATTGCAAAACAGTGCTAAAGCGTCTTTCATGTCATTGGACATATCCACATTTTCCAGCCTACGGGCCAAGCTGTTATACCCCCCGAGAGTCCTTTACTAGCATTCTGTATTTTTATATCCAGACTCCGAATATCCTGCCCCACGTGTCTCCAAATGCTTCGGTTCACCTTGGGTACATTCAGAGCCGCACAATTTCGCGGAGGTAAATGTCTTGCCCATACCTCAGCTAAGGTATCAGTTTTGAGGTGATGGGTCGTCATATAATCAATGCTGGCCGCCATCCTGGCCTCTAGGTCTTTTCCAGTTTCTTCTTGCTGGAAATATGTGTGCACCATGTCCAGCAACTGTGTTCCCTCATCCTCCATATGGGAACGTGGCTCTGACTCTTGTTCAGAGTCCGAGTCAGGCAGCCCTTGAACACCCTCTTCAGATGAGGATGATATGTCCAGCAGCCTTTTCTGGCCATGCTCTGAGGGACTTACACCTGTATGTGTGCGGCTTTTATCCATTTTCTGGAGCCTGACACTATGAGATGTTCCTCCCACAACCGCTCCAGCCGACTTTCGTGCTCTCCCGCACTAGTCGCTCGCGGGTGTTTCTTTTTAGCCCACCGCTCCTGCCGACTTTCGTGCCTCGGGCACTAGTCGCACGCGGTTTAAATCGCAACTCGTCGCCATGCCTACCGGCTCTGGTGCTCCCGGCCGCTGCAAACCGCCGTTTTTCGCCGTCCCGTACTCCTCCAAACAGATAGATGACGGCCCCACATGCTGCAGCCACTCGTACTGTTTTCCGAGCTCTGCAGATGCGATCGCTGCCGGCTGCTCTATGCCCTGCAGCTGGTCATCATCACTGCTATACAAGTAAGTATTACCGCGATTTTTCCGGGCTCACTTTCCCAGCGGTTCGTTTTGCGTTTCGCCTTCCGGCCGGTCCTAGAATTAGTTTTTCCCCGGCGCGGGGTTTGAATCTGGCACAGCTGGCTCAACGCAAACTGCCTGTGCCGTCGGCTGCTGCTGCGGGTCCCCGGCACCTTTACCGCCAGACATCCTGCAGCTTCTTCACAGCCTTTCTGCGTCCTCTATCCATTCCTAAAAACGGTGAAAATGCAGAATCACTTACCTGCCGTCGACCGGCTTGTTACTCTCCCGTTCAGGGGACGTTCTCCTCCCCAGGTCCGACACGTTCAATGCGTGTATGCGATATGACACGCATGCGCCGTAGGCGGGGTTCTTCACGAAGTCACTCACGTGACCTCCGAAGTAAAATTCAGGGATACCTTCCGATATCCCAAAAATGATCCATTCTGGTTTTGGTACCAGTTTTATTTTAATTAATTTTGAAAAAATATCAAATATTCCCATGCCAGAAATTTTGGATTTTTGTACAAAAAACAAAGAGTGCGCTATGGTAGCTTCTTGACACAGACATTTATCACAGATTGGTGAAACATTAGGAAAGATTTTATTTAATTTAGTTTTTGAATAGTATAGTCTATGTAATGTTTTGAATTGGATAAGCGTATGTCGTACATGATCGAGCATTTATGCACCTGTAGTAAATGTTTATCCCACTCTCTTTTGAAATTTTTATAGCTAATTCTTGTTCCCAGTCTCTTCTAATTCCATCTGTTGTGGGTATTTCTATGTTTAAAATGATATTATATAAGTACGATATTAAGTTAGCTGATTCCGCCTAATTGCTTCATCCAGTAAGTCGGAAGGCATATTATGATAGTCTTTTGTGTATTTTTTCAAATAATCACAAATTTGAAGATATTTAAAATATTGGTTATTTTTCAAATTATATTTCAGTTGTAGTTGTTGAAATGATAGTAATTTTCCCACTTCATACAGATCTTCGAGCGTTTTGATTCCCATTCTTTCCCAATGTATAAATGATTTGTCTATGATTGATGGTTTAAACGATGGGTTATTGGCTATTGGTATTGAGAGAGATAGGTTTCTTAATTTTAGATTCTGTTTTATTTGTTTCCATGTTCTAATTGTGCTATGTATAATTGGGTTAATATAGACTGCAAGGGACCTACATTTGTTTTAACTAATCTTTTCCTTTTCACATTTCTATAAAAACTTTTGCAGTCCGTTTTTATGTTCCCTGACAGTTTTCTTTCATAATCTAGTTTCCCTTTCCTAATTAAGCCTTTTGTCCTCCTCTGCTGGACTCTGAATTTCTCCCAGTCCTCTGGTAGGCTGCTTGTTCTGGCTAATTTGTACGCTTCATCGTTAGTTTTGATACTATCCCTGATTTCCCTTGTTATCCACGGATGCACTACCTTCCCTGATTTATTCTTTTGCCAAACTGGGATGAACACTTGTAGTTCATCCATGCAGTCTTTAAATGCCTTCCATTGCATATCCACCGTCAACCCTTTAAGAATTAATTGCCAGTCTATCTTGGCCAATTCACGTCTCATACCCTCAAAGTTACCTTTCTTTAAGTTCAGAACCATTGTTTCTGAATTAACAATGTCACTCTCCATCCTAATGAAGAATTCAACCATATTATGGTCACACTTGCCCAAGGGGGCACGCACAACAAGACTGCTAACTAACCCTTCCTCACTCAACAGATGGCACAATGGGCTAAGTATTCGGCTGGCAACCGGAAGGTAGCTGGTTCGAATCCCGCTTGGAGTGCATACTGTCGTTGTGTCCTTGGGCAAGACACTTCACCCACCTTTGCCTGTGTGTGTCCTTGGGCAAGGCACTTCACCCACCTTTGCCTGTGTGTGTGAATGTAATTATGTGAAGCACTTTGGGGTCAATGCAAGTTGACTAAAAATGTGCTATATAAATAAAGAAATTTAATTTAATTTAATTACTCAATACCCAGTCTAGAATAGCCTGCTCTCTCGTTGGTTCCTCTACATGTTGGTTTGGAAAACTATCCTGCATACATTCCAAGAAATCCTCTTCCTCAGCACCCCTGCCAATTTGATTCACCCAATCTATATGTAGATTAAAGTTACCCATTATAACCTTTGTTGCACGCATTTCTAATTTCCTGTTTGATGCCATCCCCAACTTCACTACTACTGTTAGGTGGCCTCTACACAACACCCACTAGCTTTTTCTGCCCCTTAGTGTTTCGCAGCTCTACCCATACCGATTCCACATCCTCCAAGCTAATGTCCTTCCTTTCCATTGCGTTAATCTCCTCTCTACCCCACCTCCTTTACCTTTCTGTCTATCCCTCCTGAATATTGAATATCCCTGGATGTTTAGCTCCCAGCCTTGGTCACCCTGGAGCCATGTCTCCGTGATTAGATTAGATTAGATTAGATAGCCTTTATTGTCATTCAGACCGAAGTCTGAACGAAATTGAAGCAGTCATACATACAATACAATACAATAAAAAACAACAATAAACACATATTAACATCCACCACAGTGAGTCCACCCAACATCTCCTCACTGTGATGGAGGCAAAGTCTTAAGTCTCCAGTCTCTTCCCTCCTCTTCTCCCTCTGCACTGAGGCGATACCCCCCAGGCGATGTTACAACTGTCCCGCGGCTCAAACACCGCGGCCCGGGGTGGTCGAAGCTGCCGCCCACCAGTCCTGCTGACGCAGCCGCTGGCCCGCGGCCGAACCCCGGACTCAGGCCACTGCCGCCAGAACACCGTCCCAGCCACCGGAGCACCGTTCCAGCCCCGAGCCGGATCGCCCTCACGTGAGTGCCGTTACCGTCTCAGCCTCGCGCCAGGCCGCCCCGACTGGGCGCCGCTCCTCCCTCGGGCTGGGCCGCCCCGACCGGGCACCGCTCCTCCTTCGGGCTGGGCCGCCCCGACCGGGCACCGCTCCTCCCTCGGGCTGGGCCGCCCCGACCGGGCGCCGCTCCTCCCTCGGGCTGGGCCGCCCCGACCGGGTGCCGCTCCTCCCTCGGGCTGAGCCGCCCCGACCGGGCGCCGCTCCTCCCTCGGGCTGGGAACGCCGTACCTCCCCGAGCTCGGCCTCTCCGGCGGGAGCACCGTTCCTTCCTCGGGCCGGCCGTCCTCACGGGAGCGTCACAGCCCCTCACGGAAGCCCTGTTCCAGCCCCGAGCCGGGCCGTCCTCACGGGAGCGAGCTCAGTGCGAGTCCTGGCGGGCTCTGCCTCCTGAGCCTCGAGGTCGCCAGCTTTGCCATTAGGCCTCAGCGCAGACGGAGGCAGAGAAGGGGAATACGACAAAAAAAGTCGCATTCCCCCGCAGGGAGAGACAGAAAGCCCCGTTTCAACCCCCCCCCCCCCAAACAGAAACTAAAAACCAAAACTAGACTAACCAAAATGAAAATAAATACCCAAAAAACACAAAACAAACAGGACTGCCGGAGAGCTGCTGCAGCCAGAGCCGCACCGCCACTAGGGATCCCAACTATATCATAATCATTAATAGCTATCTGCACATTCAACTCATCCACCTTATTATGAACACTCCTTGCATTGAGACACAAAGCCTTCAGGCTTGTTTTTACAACGCGGGTAACAGGGAGACAGGGTAACAGGGTGACAGGGTGCGGCGTGTCCGGACCTACCTGGAACTGCTTCCTCCCATTTCTGATCTCTGTGTCTCACTGCCGGCCTGTGTGATGAGTCAGTGATCCCGGCGCTGTGCTGAGGTGAGGTCGGTGATCAGAGCTCCTCTTTGTCCGTGGATGTGTGAGTCTGCTCCTTCAACAGGAAAGTAGTGAGAGAGTGAGTGATGGTTTGTTCTATACCAGAAATCCCTGAGGCTATAGGGAGGTTACACGGCAGTCGGGTCACGACCCATGACACGTACTGTTGCTACGCTACGCCAAGTGGAGTACACGCGATGAACTGCAGGTAGGCACTTACCATTGTTTCCAGCGTTAGCGGGCCCGTTAAAACCCGCCAAAATTGTCAATTTTTGCGCTGTAAATAATTATGGAAATCGGGATAAGCGTGAGAGACATTTAGTTTACTTCAGAATTCCAAAAGTGAGGAGAAATGACGGTAGATAGAAACAAGAGCTGAAGGGACAACAACAGCCAGCGTGCTTGGCCAACATTAGCTGTTTGCTCACTGCATTTCTTCAACTAAGGCATTATTTGTGTTTTTTCTTGATTCCTTTGGCATCTAAAAATTTCTGGTGATAAATCTGGCTGTAAAATTTTAAAATCGCCCATGGTTCTCGTGGGTTTTTACATACAAAATGAAAACGCCTCTGAAGCAAAATTTACAACCAGATTTATCACCTGATACTTTTTAGTACCAAAGGAATCAAGAAAAACCACAAATAATGCCTTACTGTTGATGAAATGCAGTGAGCAAACGCAATAATTCCCAATATTTTCAATTCTGATATCTGCACGGCCAATGTTTACCAAGCACTTTAGCTGTTGTAGTCCCTTCAGCTCTCGCTTCTCTTTACCTTCATTTTGCTTCACTTTTGAAATTCTGAAGTTGGGTACATGTCTCTCACACTTACCCCGACTTCCACAATTTTTTACAGCGCAAAGATTTAACCTTTTGGCGGTTTTTAACAGGTTGGAAAGTACGCGTTTCTTGCATAAATAACATATACCGGAAGTTACGGATGTCCTCCAGATGGATTGAGCGGCTCCGTGAGTCAAGCCCTCCCGCCCAGTGCGACCCCCCTATTGGGAAACTAGAAATCAACTAGAAAATACACAGAGGTGGGTGTCTTCGCGTGGCACAGTAGCGCAGTGGTAGAGTTGCTGCCTTACAGCGCCAGAGACCTGGGTTCGATCCGGAATATGGTGCTGTCTGTACGGAGTTTGTACGTTCTCCCTGGGACCGCATGGGTTTTCTCCAGGTGCTCTAGTTTCCTCCCACACTCCAAATACGTGCAGGTGTGTAGGTTAATTGGCTTCGGTAAAATTGTATATTGTCCCTTGTGTGTAGGATAGTGCTAGTGTACGGGGTGATCGCTAGTCAGCACGGACTCAGTGGGCCGAACGTCCTGTTTCCGCGCTGTATCTCTAAAGTGTAAAATCTCACCTTGCCTTTTCAGCCCAAGTTATGTTGGAGCGTGTCGGGAGAGTTGTGCTTCCTCCGTAGTATTCCAGGGAAGAAGGGCTCGTGGTGCCGGAAAGGGAAAGGTGACCTGGTAGTGAGCAGAATGGGAGAGATTGAAGGTGTCTGTAGGCCATCGCTCACCAGTAGTCTGTGGATCAGTCAGCACTTTAATGTCAATGGAAGGGAGGTTAACTATCGACGTCTTTGAAAGTTCCCCATAGTTTTATGTTTTAACTATTATTTAAAATACCATCCCTACAGTTACAATGTCAATGAAGACACAGAGTGCTGGAGTAACCCAGTGATTCAAATCCCCGCTCTCGCCCAATGCCTTCCCGCCGTTGTGGTCCCCACTGACCTTGCAGTGGTGTCGGGGGCCAGCGGGCACTGCGTGCGACCACCTGTCTGTAGGGTCCCGGAGACAAGTGTCAGAGAGGGGCAGACAATCCACTCAGTCTCCTCGCCGCCCACAGGAGGCCGCGGGGCTGGAGTTTGTGCCGCTCTGGTTGTAGCGGATGTTAAAGAGTCCAGTGACAACAGCGGCCGCCTTCTCTCATTGATTGCCCGGAACAACCAGACGGACGAGTAACGTGACAACAAACACCAGCGGACACTTTCCAATCCCCTCTCTTGGTTTCTGATCCATTTACAAAGAGTTCACTGCGTTGATTGCACCATCCTCCCTGCCCGCTTCTCTAAAGACACTCCCCTTTGGAAAACATCCAAATGCCAAAGGTTGTTTTCCTGTAAGTTTCGATTTCACCTCAACTCGAAACACGACCGATCACGGATGAGATAAACTCGCGCGGTGGCGAAAAACAGGCAGAATTGACACAGATTGAAGTGCAGCCCCATTGCCGGAGTTTACTCGGTATTTCACACAAGTGGGACACAGAGGGCGGGGTGGGGGTGTAATTGTGATTTGGGGAAACTGTATTATATTATGTGTCGCCTCCGAGAATGTCGGATGAAGTTTTATGCCGGTGCAGAGTGAAATGCGGCTTTGTTCCGTCTAGAATTAGCAGACCCGACCCGAAACATCGCCCATTCCTTCTCTCCAGACATGCTGCCTGTCCCGCTGCGTTACTCCAGCTTTTTGTGTCTATCTTCCGTCCAAGATTACACCGCGCAGTCGAGCTGATAACTCGGCTCAGTTTGTGGTTTCATTCGCTGTTCCTACCTGCACTGGTTCTTGGAAGGAGGACACTCCGTCAGGGAAAGAATGCGGAAATGACACAAGAGGCAGCTGAGTGCGTGTCCCGGTCCTCTCTCTCTCTCTCCTCTGACACACCTCTCTCTCTCTCTCCCTCTCTCTCACACACACTCTCTCTCTCTCTCTCTCTCTCTCTCTCTCTCTCTCTCTCTCTCTCTCTCTCTCACTCTCCCCCCACTCACAAACTCTCGGTACCTCTCATGTGATTGGACAGATTTACGTAAATTATCCAATAACTAAACAGGTTGCTCAGTGTTGGTTCAGTTGTTGCCGGGTGAATAGAAACATAGAAAATAGGTGCAGGAGTAGGCCATTCGGCCCTTCGAGCCTGCACCGCCATTCAATATGATCATGGCTGATCATCCAACTCGGTATCCTGTAACTGCCTTCTCTCCATACCCCCTGATCCCTTTAGCCACAAGGGCCACATCTAACTCCCTCTTAAATATAGCCAATGAACTGGCCTCAACTACCTTCTGTGGCAGAGAATTCCACAGATTCACCACTCTCTGTGTGAAAAATGTTTTCCTCATCTCGGTCCTAAAAGATTTCCCCCTTATCCTTAAACTGTGACCCCTTGTTCTGGACTTCCCCAACATCGGGAACAACCTTCCTGCATCTAGCCTGTACAACCCCTTAAGAATGTTGTAAGTTTCTATAAGATCCCCCCTCAATCTTCTAAATTCTAGCGAGTACAAGCCAAGTCGATCCAGTCTTTCTTCATATGAAAGTGCTGACATCCAGGAATCAGTCTGGTGAACCTTCTCTGTACTCCCTCTATTTATTAAATATCCCTGGATTCCTTTAGCCCTAAGAGCTAAATCTAACTCTCTCTTGAAAATATCCAGTGAATTGACCTCTACGGCCTTCTGTGGCAGAGAATTCCGCAGATTCACAACTCTCTGGGTGAAGAGGTTTTTTCTCATCTCAGTCCTAAATGGCTGACGACTCACTCTTTAACTGTGACCCCTGGTTCTGGACTCCCCCAACATCGGGAACATTACCCCTGCATCTCGCCTCTCGAATCCTTAAAGAATTTTGTATGTTTCTGTAAGATCTCCTCTCATCCTAAATTCCAGTACATACAAGCCCAGTCGACCCATTCTTTCATTATATGACTGTCCTGCCATCCCGGGAATTAAACTGGTGAACCTACGCTGCACTGCCTCAATCAAACCGCCCACAGGGCACAGATACAGGATAAAGTAAGAATGTAGACACAACGTGCTGGATTAACTCAGTGGGTCAGGCAGCATTTCTGGAGAGAGAAAATGGGTGAGGTTTCGGGTCGGAACGCTTCTGCAAGCTGGAGTGAGAAGGTATAAAGATATTTCCGGAGGTCAGGTTCGGACCAAGATATCTGGAGTTGTCAAGTACAACATCACTATGCCCAACTCTCATTCCACAAACATTATAACCATATTGAATATCATCCAAGAATGTTTCGCAATAACATTGAACATAGAAACATAGAAAATAGGTGCAGGAGTAGGCCATTCGGCCCTTCGAGCCTGCACCGCCATTCAATATGATCATGGATGATCATCCAACTCAGTATCCTGTACCTGCCTTCTCTCCATACCCCCTGATCCCTTTAGCCACAAGTGGACGCTGGCGCGCTTTGGCTGCCGCTGCTCTCTCTTCACACTGTGTTTTTGATTTTCTGTTTTTGGATTGAATTCTGTTTTTAATTTGTGTCTCTGTGATGTCTTTATTACTTATTTTATTCCTGATTATATGTTTTTATTTCGATTACTATGTAAGGTGTCCTTGAGATGTCTGAAAGGCGCCCATTAAATAAAATTTATTATTATTATTATTATTACTCCCTCTTAAATATAGCCAATGAACTAGCCTCAACTACCTTCTGTGGCAGAGAATTACACAGATTCACTACTCTCTGTGTAAAAAATGATTTTCTCATCTCGGTCCTAAAAGACTTCCCTCTTATCCTTAAACTGTGACCCCTAGTTCTGGACTTCCCCAACATCGGGAATAATCTTCCTGCATCTAGCCTGTCCAACCCCTTAAGAATTTTGTAAGTTTCTATAAGATCCCCCCTCAATCTTCTAAATTCTAGCGAACATTGACATAGTTATTGTGTTACCTTCAGCAACCACAGAATATAACACTGGGATTGGAAGAGATGTCACAATACTTCATCAATCAAGCATGGTCATAGTGTGTTAGCACCAGGAAACCAGACACCCCTGCTGTAAATCTGGAACAATAGTTGTTTAAATACAACATAAATACCTGGCTCCACCAGCAGGTCGGGCAGCATCCATAGAGAGAGAGAGAGAGAGAGAGAGAGAGAGAGAGAGAGAGAGAGATAATGTTTCAGGGTGATGCACCTTCCTGACAACATCGCCACTTCTAGCCAATGCCCTTGAATCTGAAATCTTTACTCCGTTTCTTTTCTCCACAATTGCCGCCTGACCTGTGCAGTCCCGCCCGGGTAATATCCTCATGAGGTCATAAGTGATACGAGCAGAATTAGTGTTCAAGAAGGAAATGCAGATGCTGGAGAATCGAAGGTAGACAAACTTGCTGGAGAAACTTTTTTTTTTTTTTTTTTAATTTTGAAATAGACTTTATTCAAATAATAAATATATACAATACGTGAACCGTGCGAAAGAATTCATCCGACATTTTCGGAGGCTATACAAATTGTTCAATACAGTCTATACATTTCTCAAATCTGTCCCCCACCCGTGCCACTCCTGTGGCCCCCTGGCGACCCTTGCTGGAGAAACTCAGCATCTATGGAGCGAAGGAAATAGGCAACGTTTCGGACCGAAACCCTTCTTCAGAGATGTAGGGGGGGGCGGGAAGAACAAAGGAAGAGGAGGAGCCAGAGGGCTGAGGGAGAGCTGAGAAGGGGAGGAGACAGCAAGGGCTACCAGAAACTGGAGATAATAGGAATAATTTAACTACTGATTCGGCTAAATTATATTTAATGCTATGATTATGCCATACATGACCTATGGTATAACGACTTGGTCACTGGCATGTAAGTCCACGATAAAGCCTGTTGAAATTGCTTACAAACAAGCCTTAAAAACTCTTGATAAAAAGCCCAGAATGTACCATCACTGCAGCATCCTTAAAACATTTGATCTGCTGAGCTGGGAAAATGTAATAAATTATTCAGACTCAATTTTAGTTTATAAAATCATCCATGGACTAGCCCCACCTCTGTTAAAAGAATTTATAAAGAAGAACATAAATAGGTCGACAAGAGCAGCATCCAGGGGTGATTGTGTTGTCCCGTTTAAGAAAAGTGTATTTGGCCAGACAGTATTTTCCTATAGAGCGTCGCATACCTGGAACGCGATCCCCTGCTTCATACGGGATCTGCCAACCATCACCACATTTACAAAACAACTCAAAAAATGGTTACTGGAAAATCAAACCTGTATTCATAATCAACCGTAATATAATCATCTGGCAGTCTTTTATTGTTACTTTTTAACTTTATTGTCTGTTTTGTTATGTTTTTTGTTTGCTTTTTGTTTTGTTTTGATTCTTTTCTTATGGATTGAATGTGTTGTGATGTGTTAACCTGGTTTACCAGAGGGACTACAGATGGAAATTAGCCTATAGCTATAATCTTGCGTATTGCATGCAAATGTTTATAAATATGCACTGTCCTTAATAAAAACATCTAAAAAAAATCAAAAAAAATCAATGTTTATGCCGCTGGGGTGCAGACTGCCCAAGCGGAATATGAGGTGCTGCTCCTCCAATTTCCGGTGGTGCTCACTCTGGCCATGGAGGAGGCCCAGAACAGAAAGGCCGGATACGGAATAGGAGGGGGAGTTGAAGTACTGACCGAGCGGACCGTGCGGAGGTGTTCGGCGAAACGATCGCCAAGCCTACGCTTGGTCTCACCGATGTAGATCAGCTGACATCTAGAGCAGTGGATGCAATAGATGAGGTTGGAGGAGGTGCAGGTAAACCTCTGTCGCACCTGGAACGACTGCTTGGGTCCTTGAATGGAGTCGAGGGGAGAGAGGTAAAGCAGAATTAGGCCATTTGACCCATCAAGTCTACTCCGCCATTCAATCGTGGCTGATCTATCTCTCCCTCCCAACCCCATTCTCCTGACATCTGCTCGATCTGCCAAGTGGACTCACCGCTTTAGCGCTTAATACTATTTTTATTACATTATTCCATATGTCTCTTTGCTTCAGTCAAACCGGAGAGCTGACCGGAAGGATCCCGGCCAAGTGCTGATGTTCCTGTTTCACGCCAATCTGGGTTAACTCATTTATAGCCACTCTGTGTTGTCAGTCATGGATGTGCCCAGGAGTTAAGCATTGTATTACACTGACCAAGTAGCTTTGTGCCAAGTGTCTGAAGAAGGGCCCCGACCTGAAACGCCATCTATCCATGTTCCCCTGGGATGTAGCCTGACCCGCTGAGTTACTCCAGCATTTTCTGTCTATGCTTTTTATCATCTGACTACCTGGACTCTCCAAGTTGCTGAGCCCATTACAGTCCTGGTTCCGCAGAGCTGAATTATAGTGTAGGAAAGAATTGTAGATGTTGGTTTAAATCGAAGGTAGACACAAAATGCTGGAGTAATTCAGCGGGGCAGGCAGCATCTCTGGAGGGAAGGAATGGGTGACGTTTCGGGTCAAGACCCTCCTTCAGACTGATATCAGGGGAGTGGGTGTGACAGAGATAGAATGTAGTCAGAGACAGTAAGAATGGTGGGAGAACTGGGATGGGGGAGTGGATGGAGAGAGAAAGCAAGGGTTAAGGTTCAAAGGTTCAAAGGTTGATTTATTGTCACATACACCTAGATGTAGCGAAATTCCTTTTGCCAATGCAGCACATAAGAAAGAATACAAACATAACAATAATAAATAGCTTTAACATAAAAAACATCCCCCCACAATGGTTCCCATTATGGGGGGAAGGCACAAAGTCCAGTCCCATCCCCAATGTCCACCCATAGTCGGGCCTATTGAGGCCTCCACAGTTGCCTCTACGGAGGCCCGATGTTCCAGGCCGTCCTCGCCGGGTGATGATGTTCCGGCGTCGGGAGAGTCCTCGCAGCGGCATGGGAACCCTGGAACGGCCGCCTCCCTACTCGAGACCGTGGCTTCCGGAGGCGACAAGGCCGCGCCGAATGGAGCTCAACTGGCGATCTCGTCGCGAGATCCCAGGCTCCCGATGTAAAGTTTCAGCGCCGCCGCCCGCAGCTCCGCGATGTTTTTAACGCCGGTCCCAGATCACCGGAGTTCCAGCGCGGCGACTCAGGCAAGGCACCGCCCGCCCCGCAATGGCGCTCCAGCGCTGCACCGCCGTCCTCACACCCGCAGCTCCGCCGCCACCGATGCCGGTGTCGCCACCGCCGATGGTCACTTGAAGTTAGAGGTCAATGTTCATACCTCTGGGGTGTAAGCTGCCCAAGCGAAATATGAGGTGCTGCTCCTCCAATTTGCACTGGGCCTCACTGACAATGGAGGAGGCCCAGGACAGAAAGGTCAGATTGTAGATTGGAGGGGGAGTTAAAGTGCTGAGCCACTGGGAGATCAGGTAGGTTAAGGCAGACTGAGTGGAGGTGTTCAGTGAAACAATCCTTATAGATCATCAGCATTACATTTCTGTTTTTGTATTCCAGTCCTCTTGATATAAACGCTAGCATTGAATCTGCCTTCCTTACTACCGATTCAACTTGCAAATTAACTTTTTGGTTATCCTACATCAGCGCTCCCAAGTCCCTTTGCACCTCCGATTTCTGGATTCTCTTCCATTTAGAAAATAATCCACACCTTTATTCTTATTACAAAAATGCATGACTCCGCACTTTGCTGCACTGGTTCATCTGCCACTTCTCTGACCACTCTCCCAACCTGTCCACGTCTTACTGCAGAGTTCTTGCTTCCTCTACACTGCCTGCCACTTCACCTATCTTAGCATCAATTGCAAACTTTGCCACAAAGCCTTCAATCCCCTCGTCCAAATCGTTAATATACAACGTGAAGAGAAGCAGCCTCAGCACCGACCCTTGCAGAACTCCGCTAGTCACTGGCAGCCAACCTGAAAAAGCTCCTTTTATTGCTACTCTTTGCCTTCTGCCATCCAGCCAACCCGCTATCCGTGTTGTATCTTCCCTTTAATGCCATGGGCTCTCATCTTCCCTAGCAGCCTGACTTGTAACACCTTGTCGAAGGCCTTCTGAAAATCTAGGTAAACAACATCTACAGCCTCCCCTGTCTGTCCTGTTATTCGCTATTGAGGGAGTGCAGTCGCTATTGAGGGAGTGCAGCGTAGGTTTACAAGTTTAATTCCCGGGATGGTGGGACTGTCATATGCTGAGAGAATGGAGCAGCTGTGCTTGTATACTCTGGAGTTTAGAAGGATGAGAGGATATCTTATTGAAACATATGAGATTGTTAAGGGTTTGGACACGCTAGAGGCAGGAAACATGTTCCTGATGTTGGGGGAGTCCAGAACCAGGGGCCACAGTTTAAGAATAAGGGTTAAGCCACTGAGAACGGAGACGAGGAAACACTTTTTGTGTTGAGTCTGTGGAATTCTCTGCCTCAGAGGGCGGTGGAGGCCGGTTCTCTGGATACTTTCAAGAGAGAGCTCGATAGGGCTCTTAAAAATAGCAGAGTCAGGGGATATGGGGAGAAGCCAGGAACAGGGTACTGATTGGGGATGATCAACCATGATCACATTGAATGGCGGTGCTGGCTCGAAGGGCCGAATGGCCTACTCCTGCACCTATTCCTCAAATAACTTCCTCAAAGAACTCTGGCAGATTCGTCAGGCAGGATCTTCCCTTCACAAAACCATGCTGACCGGCCTATTTTATCGTGAACTTCCAAGTACTGCCTAACCTCATCCTTTATAATTGACTCTAAAATCTTACTAACCATCAAAGTCAGGCTAACCGGCCTATAGTTTCCTCTCGTCTGCTTTGCTCCCTTCTTGTACAACGGGGTGATATTCGCAATTTTCCAATCTTCAGGAACCATATCTAACTAGTGATTCTTGAAATATTACAACTAATGCCTGCCTCCACAATCTCTGAGGCCACCTCCTTCAGAACCCTGGGGTGCAGTCAATCTGCACCTTCGCCTTAGTAATCGCCACTCCACTAACTTTCACCCCCTAACTCTCCAGCATTGCAGGTACACTGCTGGTGTCTTCCACTGTGAAGACTGATGCAAAAAAAAATAATCCCTCTGCCATTTCTTGATTTCCTGTCATCATTTCATTTCATTCTCCAGCGGCCCTTTGTCCAATTCTGCCTCTTTGTATCTATCTGTAGAAACTCTTGCTATCGTCTTTTATATTATTAGCGAGCCTACATTTGTACCATCTTTTCTCTCCATATTGTCCTTTTAGTTACCTTTTGTTGTTCTTTAAAAACATCCCAATCCGTTGGCTTCCCACTAATATTTGCCATGTTATATGCCTTCTATTTTGCTTTTATGATGTCCTTGACCTCCCTTGTCAGCCACAGTCGTCTTATTCTCACCCTGGGAGATCTCAGTGCCATTTCTTGGTGCCACCAATAACAGATTTCACCTCCCTAATGACAGTGGACCGATGATAATTAGTAAGTTTGGATTAGAGTCATAGTTTAGTTTAGTTTAGTTTAGTTTAGAGAAACAGCATAGAAACAGGCCCTTCGGCCCACCAGGTCCCAGCAAACCGGCGATCCCCACAAATTAACACTATCCTATTCTAGGGACAATTTTTTTTTACATTTACCAAGCCAATTAACTTACAAACTTGTACGTCTTTGGAGTGTGGGAGGAAACCGAAGATCTTGAAGAAAACCCACACAGGTCATGGGGAGATTGTACAAACTCCCACCTGTAGTCAAGATCGAACCCGGGTCTCCGGTACTGCATTTGCTGTAAGGCAGCAACTGTACCTCTGCGCCACCGTGCCGCCCTGATAGAGTGACCCAGCATGGATACAGGTCCTTCAGCCCAACTTGCCCACACCGGCCAACATGTCCGGCCTACACTAGTCCCTCCTGCCTGTGTTTGGTCTAAATTCCGCCAAACCTGTCCTATCTATGTACCTGTCTAACTATTTCTTAAATGTTGGGATAGCCCCAGCCTCAACTACCTCCTCTGGCAGCTCGTTCCATGCACCCACCACCCTCTGTGTGAAAACGTTACCCCTCAGATTCCTATTAAATCTTTTCCCCTTCACCTATGTCCTCTGGTCCTCGATTCCCCTACTCTGGGCGAGAGACTCTGTGCATCTACCCAATCTATTCCTCTCATGATTTTATACACCTCAAAAAGATCACCCCTCATCCTCCTGCGCTCCAAGGAATAGAGACCCAGCGTACTTAACCTCTCCCTGTAGCTCAGCCCCTCTAGTCCTGGCAACATCCTTGTAAATCTTCTCTGTACCCGTTACAGCTTGACAACATATTTCCTATAACATGGTGCCCAGAACTGAACACAATACTGTAAATGCGGCCTCACCAACATCTTACGAAATTGCAACATGACCTCCAAACTTCTATACTCAATACTCTGATAATGGCTGATGAAGACCAATGTGCCAATAGCCTTTTTGACCACCTTATCTACCTGCGACTCAACCTTCAAGGAATCATGCACCTGCACTCCTAGATCCCTCTGCTCTACAACACTCACCAGAGCCCTACCGATCACTGTGTAGGTCCTGCCCATGTTAGACATCCCAAAATGCAGCACCTCACATTTATCTGTATTAAATTCCATCAACCATTCCTCAGCCCGCCTGGCCAATCGATCAAGATCCTGCTGCAATCTTTTACAACCATCTTCACTATCTGCAAAACCACCCACTTTTGCATCATCTGCAAACTTGCTAATCTTGCCCTGTATGTTCTCATTCAAATCATTGATGTAGATGGAAACAGTAACGGGCCCAGCATTGAAACCTAAGGCACACCCCTGGTCACACACACACACCCCTGGTCACACACACACACCCCTGGACACACGCACACACCACTAGTCACACACACACACACACACCCCTGGTCACACGCACACACACACACACACCCCTGGTCACACACACACACACACACACACACCCCTGGTCACACACACACACACACACACACCCCTGGTCACACGCACACACCACTAGTCACCCACACACACCCCTGGTCACACACACCCACACACACCCCTGGTCACACACACCCACACACACCCCTGGTCACACGCACACACCACTAGTCACCCACATACACCCCTGGTCACACACACCCACACACACCCCTGGTCACACACACACACCCCTGGTCACACACACACACACACCCCTGGTCACACACACACACACACACACACCCCTGGTCACACACACACACACACACACACACACCCCTGGTCACACACACACACCACTAGTCACACACACACACACCACTAGTCACACACACACACACACACACACACACACCCCTGGTCACACACACACACACCCCTGGTCACACACACACACCCCTGGTCACACACACACACCACTAGTCACACACACACACACCACTAGTCACACACACACAGACCCCTGGTCACACACACACACACCCCTGGTCACACACACACACCCCTGGTCACACACACCCCTGGTCACACACACACACCCCTGGTCACACACACACACCCCTGGTCACACACACACACACACCCCTGGTCACACACACACACCACTAGTCACACACACACACACCACTAGTCACACACACACACCACTAGTCACACACACACACACCCCTGGTCACACACACACACACCCCTGGTCACGCACACACACCCCTGGTCACACACACACACCCCTGGTCACACACACACACACACACCCCTGGTCACACACACACACCCCTGGTCACACACACCCCTGGTCACACACACACACCCCTGGTCACACACACACACCCCTGGTCACACACACACACACCCCTGGTCACACACACACACCACTAGTCACACACACACACACCACTAGTCACACACACACACCACTAGTCACACACACACACACCCCTGGTCACACACACACACACCACTAGTCACACACACACACACCCCTGGTCACACACACACACACACACCCCTGGTCACGCACACACACCCCTGGTCACACACACACACCCCTGGTCACACACACACACCCCTGGTCACACGCACACCCCTGGTCACTTGTAGGAAGAGCATTGTCAAAGAGGAGCTAGATTTGGAGAAAGACTTTAACACTACCAATGTGACATGCCTGTTCTCACAGCATTGTTCCATGCAGCATCTTAGCTCAGCCCCAGTGCCCTATGAAGAGAATCAATTTGTCTAAAAGCTGTTTTTTGTAACAGTTGGTATCCCAGGAGGAGGAGATGAATCACCCACTTGGCATTTTTCAGTAAAATTTGTTGCAAATGTTTCTTCCTTATAATTGCCAATCACACTCTGTGCTCCATGAGCAATGAACACTGTTCCATTCTCTGCTCAGTTTGATGCCTCATCTATACTTGTTTAGAGACTGAAGTATTTTTATAGAAAGGAATTAACCTAGTTGATTACTGAAAGGAACATCCGACTAATTGAGAAGAATTATGGTGGAAGAAATATAAGGAAAACAAATTATCTCAAGGGATGGGATTAAAATGTATGACCAATTGAGAGACAGACACTGCCATTTAGTTCAATGTTCCTTTGTAGTCACATGCACAGACATACAGTGTAATGTTTGTAATGTGTGATATCCAGTCGAGTTACACCGTACATGAGTACAACAGATTCTAAAACAGCATGCAGAGAGTCGCCACATTAAGATGCCATCTTGCAACTCCCAAGTTTCTGGAAAGTCTCATCTTGGCCCCAGGAAATGTGCAAATTCCTCTATTTCTTGCTTTAAGACATCTGGGAATGATAAAGAATAACGGTCGCAGGCAAAAAGGACAGGTCTGATGATAAATGATAGGTGTGATGAAAAGGATTAGTGTTGGTGAGTTGGGATACCAGAGGGATAAGGTACAATAGATGAATTAGCGTACATCAGGTGGGGTTTGAATCAGTTGTAGTGAATGTCAGTGTATGATTCGACATGGGGACATCGGCTAATCCAGCACCGAGGAAGATGGAATCATTATACCTGTAGTGCCATCCTGACGGAATTAAGAGAGTTGACTTTCGATTAAAGTGTGTGGGTATTGATTGGTTGAATTTGGACAGGACATTGGATGCCAGAGAAATGAACTTTGATGGCAAAGTCGTACATGGAAAAGCTGAAACAATGAAACATAGAAACATAGGTGCAGGAGCAGGCCATTCGGCCCTTCAAGCCAGCACTCCCATTCAATATGATCATGGCTGATCATCTAAATTTTAAATCAGTACCCCGTTCCTGCTTTTTCCTCATATCCCTTGATTCCTTTAGCCCTAAGAGCTAAATCAAATTCCCTCTTGAAAACATCCAATGAATTGGCCTCCACTGCCTACTGTGGCGGAGAATTCCACAGATTCACAACTCTCTGAGTGAAAAAATGTTTCCTCATTTCAGTCTTAAATGGCCCACCACTTATTCTTAAACTGTGACCCCTGGTTCTGGACACGCCCAACATCCGGAACATTATTCCTGCATCTAGCCTGCCCAATTTTTTAAGCATTTTGAATGAATGAATAGGTTTGTTGGCCACGTTTTCACATACAAGGAATTTGCCTTGGTGCTCCGCCCGCAAGTGACAACATGACATACAGTGGCAGTTAGGAATGACACATAAAAAATTAAACATGAATAATAAGTGGTGGAGTGGTAGCACCATGGAGTGTGGCTGCCTCGCCTGCAGCTGTCTGTCCTTTCATTCTTTTTGTTATTTTTAATCTGTTTTAAAGTTTGTTTTTGGAGGTTTTTTAGTATTTTTTATGTTGGGGGAGGGGGAAACAGTTTACCTAGTCACTTCCTGGTCGAGGATGCCACTATTCTCCGAGCTGCGGCATCTTCACCCCTCCTTGTGGCCTACCATCTGGATTGATGCGGCCTTTCCTGCCGGAGACCGGCCAGAGCTTCATCGACGGCGCAGCGCTGGATTCCATTGCGGAGCGAGCGATGCCTTACTGGGAATCGCCGTGTTGGAGCTCCAGTGCTGGGACTGCAGACTTTGAACGCTGTGGGGCTGTGGTCTGCGGAATGTCCACCACGGGCAGCGGCAGTTTCCAGCCGCTGGCGGCACTAACTTTGACATCGCGGAGCCTGGAATCTCTCGATGATGTCGCCAGCCTTGAATCTCCCTCCGCCCAGCTCGTCCTCTGGACATCAGAAGCCGCGGTCTCCGGTAGGAAGCGGTCGATCCGGGCCACTGAGAGTGTTCTTCCATTCAAGGGCCTAAAACATCCGTACGGCAACTGTGGAGGCCTCAATCGGCCCCGACCACGGGGGAACAGAGGAAGAGGACTGAACTTTGATGCCTTCCCTCACGGTGGGAAACGTTGATTCCACTTGGGTGGGGGGATGTTTTTATGTTTTATATGAAATTCTAAAGTGCTGTGTTTATCTTATGTGTGTGCTGCATGGTAACTGAAATTTCACTGCACCAATTGGTGTACGTGACAATAAATGTACTTGGTCTCTAAACATTATTGATTAAACATGTGAATCAAATAAATACCAGAGCTAAAGGAGGCTACAGATTGTTGGTTATTTATATGTTTCTATAAGATCTATAAAGCTGGAAGGGTATGAAATTTAATTTACTTATTAGGAGAGTGAGAAGTGGTCTACATGTCACATTTTCTAAGCTCAAGGGCAACAGTTAGACCAAAAACAAGGGGACTGACTGATGGAACACACATTGTGCGATTCATGTGCTAACTCTGCCATCTACTGGGGCTAATAATTACTGTACCCTTTCACATTCCGACAGCAGCTTATGCGTCAAACAGGCCGGGCTCAAGGGCCTGTCCCACTTGGCGATTTTTTCGGTGACTGTCGGCGTCATTGACTGACGTATTAAGATTGTGAAATATTTTGAACATTTCAAAATCCAACGGCGACAAAAAACTTGTTGTGACACTCGAGGTGACACCGCCCGTCAAAACGTCATCACGCCGCATCATGCCGTGACTTTTACGGTGATCTGATACGTCAGTCAATGATGCCGACAGTCACCAAAAAAATCGCCAAGTGGGACAGGCCCTTCAGTGTCCCGGCAGCAAACACAGTGCCTTCACTCTGTGGCAGTTCAGGGTTAAACCCGGGCCATGCTAACTAAACTGATTCCACTTGCCCAAGTACACCACACCTGTCCATTCTGCTAGATATCCCTTCAAAGAACTCTGAAAGCAGATGGAGAGTAAATGAGTTACACATCTTATACATAATGTAAGCAGACCCTCCCATATCTCTTGTCAATGCTGATCACGTTGGGCTGGTCCCATTTGCCTGCATTTGTCCCATATCCCTCTAATCCTTTCCTATCCATATATCGGTCCAAATGTTCTTTAAAAGTCACAATTGTATCCACTTTTACAGCTTCCTCTGGCACCTCGTTCCAGATATGGACTACCTCAGAGTAAAAACATTTCCTCTGATGACCCTTTTAAATCTTTACCCTCATCACCTTAAGTGTGTGTCCTCAAATGTTAGAATTCTCTATTGTGTGAAAAGGACTGTGAGCGTTCACTTCCTCCGTGCCCCTCATGATCTTGCACACCTCAATAATATCACCCCTACGCTCCAACGAGACAACTCCCAGCCTATCCAACCTCTCCTATAACTCAAACCCACAAGCCCAGGTAACATTCGGGAGAATCCCCTTCTGCACTCTTTGCAACAACATGATATCATTCCTGTAGCTGGGTGACCAGAGCAGTAGTGTGGTCTCACCTACAACTTGGACAGCTGTAACATGATGTTCCAGCTGTTGGACTCATACTCTTTCCATTGAGGGCAAGCATGCCACGTTCATCAAGATTCCCCTTTGACCCATGTTGACCCTGGTCATTCCTACTAAGGGCCCGGCCAGTACTTCCTTCGTACTTAACTCCACCAGTTTCCCTACACTACCTCTGTAACTATGTTGACAGTTGTGAAATTCCTGAGATAGAGAGTCACCTCGTATAAATGATGCAGGTGTAGCGGGTGTGTGAGAGAGCCCGGAATGAAGGCGAGGAGCCAAGCAAGTTCTGTAGAGGCTTTAATGAGCAGCACACTACTCTCCACTTCAGAGAGAGAATAGAAGACTGGTCTCATGCTAAAGATCCCTGCTCTTATCTTCGTAGCTGGAAGCCGCCCCCGGACCTGTCCATCAAGTGCCGAGGGGGATGAAACAGGGAGTGGCCTACTACCCAGAAACCGCCACACAGGTACAGCAGGCAGTGAAGAAAGCCAATGGCATGTTGGCCTTCATTGCGAGAGGATTTGAGTTTAGGATCAAGGAGGTCCCACTGCAGTTGTACAGGGCCCTGGTGAGACAGCACCTGGAATATTGTGTGCAGTTTTGGTCTCCTAATTTGTGGAAGGACATTCTTGCTATTGAGGGAGTGCAGCGTAGGGTCACCAGGTTAATTCCTGGGATGGCGGGGCTGACATGATGAAAGAATGGGTCGACTGGGAGTGCATTCGCTGGAATTTAGAAGGATGATCTTATAGAATCCTAAACATTTTTTAGAGGATTGGACAGGCTCGATGCAGGAAAAATGTTCCCGATGTTGGAGGAGCCCAGAACCAGGGGCCACAGTTTAAAAATAAGGGATAGGTCATTTAGGAATGAGATGAGGAAAAACTATTTCACCCAGAGAGTTGTGAATCTGTGGAATTCTCTGCCACAGAAGGCAGTAGAGGCCAATTCACTGGACGTTTTCAAGAGAGAGTTGGATTTAGCTCTTTGGGCTAAGGGAATCAAGGGATATGGGGAGAAAGCAGGAACGGGATACTGATTGTGGATGATCAGCCATGTTCATATTGAATGGTGGTGCTGGCCTACTCCTGCATCTATTTTCCATGTTTCTATGTTTCTATGGCCCATGTGGCCCAGCAATATAGTCTGCCCTGGGTAAGGTTAGAGAAAGACAGAACGTGTGACTTTGAGAATTCTTGCCTTTTTATACAGCAAGTTCACTTTGATGTTTAAGTTGGGTTGAAATGCACAGGACCCTCTGGCCTATGCAGTGCAGTGGAATAACCCAGCAGCTTACTCTGGGCCATCATCGAGCAATGTGCTTCAGGCTAACGGCTCAGCTTTCTCCTCATTGGCCTTGGTGCCTCTGATCTGACCAACATATAAGCTCTACAGCTGACCGCACTGACATTATTTCTCTGCATTAGTAACAAACAAGGCAGATAAATTTAGAAACTGTCACTTCATCTTGTTCCCTATTCAAGGGCACATTGACAGTTTGAACTGGGCCGTTTGCAACCCTCCACTATTTTCACGTAACTGTTCCTGCCTGGTCATGTTCCAACCACAGAACACTAACCACGGCCTGCAGAAACGCCTGACGTTGTCTTCAGCTTCTGGTGACAGTTGTCAGAAACTGTAAACGGCAGCACAGGGCAACTTGATCAATGTCAGTGTTGGGCAGATGATGGCAGCCTCCTTGATGGTTCTGATGCGCCTGCACGGGTGGATTCCATGGTCATGGTGACCACAGCAGGACATGGAGTGCTCACAAGGTGTGTGTTGCCACTTATCACCCTCCAGCTCTGTCTCGCCTACACCCCCCCAACACCCCACCTGACTCCATCTACCCTCACGCTGATCTGTTTCCACCTATCACTCACCTGCCTCATCCCACCAACACCACCAGGGGGCAGTCACGGTGGCACAGCGGTAGAGTTACAGCGCTTGCAATGCCGGACACGCGGGTTTGATCCTGAACAATGCTGCTGTCTGTATGGAGTCTGTACGTTCTCCCGGTGACGGTTAGGTTTTGTCCGAGACCTTTGGTTTCCTTCCACAGTCCAGAGACTAACAGGTTTGTAGGTCAATTGGCTTGGTATAGATGTACAAATTGTCCCTAGTGTGTGGAGGATAGTGTTAGTATGCTGGGATCGCTGGTCGGCATGGACTCGGCGGGCCAAAGGGCCTGTTTCCATGTTGTATCTCTAAACTAAACTAAACTAAACTAAACCACCACTCCTCCTCCCCCACCCGGCCCCATTGGTCCTTCATCCTTCACCCCTCTCACTCCTCCAGTCACCGACTGGCCCCTGTCTCAGCCATGTCCCTCTCCTCTTTGTCTAGCTGACCCCTCTCCACTCTCAGCCCTGATGCAGGGTCTCCACCAGAAACATCATAATGTGAGGAAGGACATCCTTGTGATTGAGGCAGTGCAGCGTAGGTTCACGAGATTGATCCCTGGGATGGCAGGACTGTCATATGAGGAAAGATTGAAAAGACTACGCATGTATTCACTGGAGTTTAGAAGGATGAGGGGGTTCTTATAGAAACATATAAAATTATAAAATGGACTGGACAGGTTGATGCAGGAAAAATGTTCCCAATGTTGGGCGAGTCCAGAACCAGGGGCCACACTTAGAATAAAGGGGAGGTCATTTAAGACTGAGGTGAGAAAAAACTTTTTCACCCAGAGAGTTGTGAATTTGTGGAATTCCCTGCCACAGAGGGCAGTGGAGGCCAAGTCACTGGATGGATTTAAGAGAGTGTTAGATAGAGCTCTAGGGGCTAGTGGAGTCAAGGGATATGGGGAGAAGGCAGGCACGGGTTATTGATTGGGGACGATCAGCCATGATCACAATGAATGGCAGTGCTGGCTCGAAGGGCCGAATGGCCTTCTCCTGAACCTATTTTCTATGTTTCCATGTTTCTAACATCGACAACTTCTCTCCCCCTATGGGTGCTACTTGTCCAGAGAAAGAGAAATGGGAGAAGACAGATGGAAGAGGAGGGAGACATCAAACGAGGAGATGGGTTGAGGATTAAGAGAAGACAAGCAATAGATGGATGTCACCAAATAATTTTCATGGACATAAATAACAAGGAAGTCAAACTCTTCCTCTCTGAGAAAATAAAATGTTGATGGAAAAATGAATTGAGCTTAGACATGTATATGGCAAGATTGTGTTTACAGAATTGAAACCAGACGTACACGCAATCCAGCTGACCCAGTGCTGACATTTCCCCTCACCCACCACCTTAATCTCACCCCATCAGCAGATCCTTCTCGACCAGAAACGTCACTCATTCCTTCTCTCCAGAGATGCTGCCCATCCCGTTGAGTTACTCCAGCTTTTTGTGCCTACCTTCTCTTCAATTCTCCCTGAGACACATACTTAGTGAGGGCCGCACAGTGGAGCAGCTGGGAGAGCTGCTGATTCCCAGCACCAGAGACTCGGGTTCCATCCTAACCCCGGGTGCTGTCTGTGTGGAGTTTGCATATTCTCCCTGTGACTGCATTGATTTCCTCCAGGAGCTCCGGTTTCCTCCCAGATCCCAAAGACGTGTGGATTTGTAGGTTAATCGGCCCTCTGTAGATTACCCCCAAGAGTATAGGGAGTGGATGCTTTAGTGGGATAACATCGAACTAGTGATCGATGGTCGGCATGGGCTCGGTGGGCTGAAGGACCAGTTTCTAACTTCAATCTTTCACTTAAAAAAAGCGTGACGTGCACTGTATTAGTCACCTGAATTCAATCTGGTCAGAGTGAGTTCTGCATTCTCATGCCTGACCCTGGCAGAGTCCTCTACTCAATAAATAACTTGTAGTTTTATTGTATGATGTACCCGAGTAAAATTGTACGCCTGCCTGCATTAGTCAGCAGTCTTGCCGGGCATTGGAAAGGGCGAGGAAATTGGAAGAAGGACAGGCCATACAACAATGATTCTCTTTGCAGCACTCATTTCCTTTGTTCTGGGGCCAGTGACTCAGACTTCACATGTCACAGTGTTCCTAACTCTGTGGTAGCATTTGTGCTTCAGCAAACAATGGCAATGATACAGCAATTATACTGCACTGCTCTCTGGTTTACCTGCCTACACAACACTGCCTCAATCTCACAGTGCCCGGACTCAAGGGCCAGAGCTATAGTGAGACGTCGGGCAGGCTAGGACTTCACTCATTGGAGGTCAGGAGGCTGAGGGGTGCATCATATAGAGGTGTATCAAATCATGAGGGGTATAGATAGCGGGAATGCACAGTCTTTTTTACCCATGGTCGGGGCATCGAGAACCAGAGGACATGGGTTTAAGGTGAGAGGGGAAAGATTTAAGGGGAACCTGAGGGGCAACTTTCCCAGAGGTCAGTGGGAAAATGGAAGCGCCTGTTTCCATGCTCTGTAACTCTGTTTTCCCAATGGAGAATTCCCAGCTGGTTGGTCGGGAATCTGGAGTCACAAGAGACTGTCGATCTTCAAACTGGGCAACAAATAATCTGCTGGAGGAACTGGGTGCTGAGCGGCATCTGTGGGGGGAGGAGGCAGGGAGGAAGGGGGGGAGGAGGGGGGGACGAGGGGTGGGGAGGAGCGAGGAGGGGATAGGGGAGGATGGGGGAGGGGGGAGGAGGGGGAGGAGGGGGAAAGGGAATAGAAAATGTTGATTTCTGCAAAACCTGCATGGGGAGAGAAGATGTTGAAGAAGGAACTGCAGATGCTGGAAAATCGAAGGCAGACAAAAATGCTGGAGAAACTCAGCGGGTGAGGCAGCATCTATGGAGCAAAGGAAATAAGCAACGTTTTGGGTCGAGACCCTTCTTCAGAGAAGATATGAAAGAAGGAACTGCAGGTGCTGGTTTAGACCGAAGAAGGACACTAAAAGCTGGAGTAACACAGCGGGACAGGCAGCATCTGTGGAGAGAAGGAATGGGTGACGATTCGGCTTGACCCGAAACATCACTCATTCCTTCTCTCCAGAGATGCTGCCTGTCCCGTTGAGTTACTCCAGCTTTTTGTGTCTATCTTGGGGAGAGAAGATAATGGTGTAAAGAGGAGAGTGGTGTGGTGAGACAGGGGCTAGTTGGCGATTGATGAGGAGGGGTGATGGCAGGCAGACAAGCAGGAGAGGGAGGCCTGGGTGGGAATGCAAGGATGGAGGCAGGTGGGTGATGGATGGAGGTAGAAGAGCAAAGGGCAGATGGGGGCATGTGGGGAGAGGGATGTTGAAGTTGGAGAGCGCTGCTGGAATGTGATCGATACAAACACAAAGGTCACTGGCGCTGGATTGTAATGAGGAAGGACAATTATAATGGGAACCATTCAAGGAGAAATGAAGGACAGGTGGAATCAGAATGAGGGGGGTGGGAGAAACCGATTGGCAAATGTGTTGGGTGTAAATGGATGAAAACGGGTGGAAGAATGGCGGATGGGTGTGGGCTTGGAGACTTGCCATTGGGAATATAATATTAATAATTTTATTTATTCCGACTTTGTACAAATCTCCAATGTGAAGAAGGGTCTCGATCCGAATCGTCACCCATTCCTTCTCTCCAGAGATGCTGCCTGTCCCGCTGAGTTACTCCAGTATTTTGTGTCGATCTTCGGTTTGTAGGGAGTGAATGCGAAAGGTGGATAATGTAGAACTAGTGTGAATGGTTGATCACGATAAGATATGATACAACATAACTTTATTCATCCCCGGAGGGAAACTCATCCGCTGACACTCACAACACACAGCAATGTACACGGAAACTAGAATTAAAAGTGAAACAAAAAGAAAAAGACAAGCGAGTGTTGTCTGGCTGTGCCTTCAGCGGAACGAATGAACAAACGTACAAACAAACGTAGGCTTATCTCCTGGCCAGAGGATTCTAAACTAGTTCCCCTCCCCCACGCCAGGTCCCCATTGTCTTCGCCTCCCCCTCATGCTCATTGACCGTTGATCGTGGGTCGATCACGAGGCCCCGTTGCTGCCGAGGCTCCTCCACCGTGCCGAGGCTCCCATCATCGCCTCCGCTGAGGCTCCTACAGCCCAGGCAGGTCTCGCCACCCGGCTTCACCACAGTCCCCTGGGAGGTCTGTGGGGCGAGTCGGGCCTACTGGGCTGTGCTCAGCGGGTGAATCGTGCCCGCGCGGCTCCCCGGGACACCTCCACCGTGCTTGCTGTTGCTCGGGATGGCTGGTGTGGACTCGGTGGGACAAAGGATCTGTTTCCAGGGGCTGTATTTCGAAAAGAAAGTAAAACAAATATATTCCGTAGTCCAGCGTCTGATTTTCCTCCCGATACACTCCTTATTAGTTTAGTTTATTGTGACATGCACCGAGGTACAATGAAAAGCTTATGCTACATACTAACCAGTCAGCGGAAAGACAATACATCATTACTACATACATACATTAACTAATGTAATTATAGCAACACAAACAACATCATCTCTCACTCCACTTTTGGTTCCACACAAAGCAACAGCTGACCACAATGTAACTCATCCCACACGGAACACCTTCAGTGATTCACCCACGATCGAAGAAGTGGTTAATATACTCTCCCAAATGAAAAAGAAAAGCTGGGTCAAATAGATGGGACTAGGGGAGGGACTAGGGGAGAATACGTGTTCGGCACGGACTAGAAGGGCCGAGTTGGCCTGTTTCCGTGCTGTAATTGTTATATGGTTATATGGTTAAAATACTTTAATTTTTTTATGTTAGAAGTTGTATCGGGGAGATTATTTCATTCTGACATTAATACTGAAAACTTAGTTTTTTTCAGATAATAGATTTAATTTGCAGGCTTCTGATTGGCTTATAACATTTTTATTTTTGAAATGTTTATTTCAACCACATGCCTCTTAGCTTCATCACAAAGACTATGTGGAAAAATAACTCCACACAAGGCGCAGAATCGAATTACTTCCAAGCTGGGAACCTCCAGGCCCGTTCATGAAATCACTTCACTTGACTTCAGATTTAGGATTGCAGCCAGACTTAACTCCTGATGCCACTGGAGGCCACAAACAGTGATTGTGATTCTTGGAGAGGCTCCAGCATTGAATTAAAATTGTACCTCGTGTCAATATTGTATTGTGCACTGAGATAGACTGTGAAAAGACTCTAAATATATTGCTAGCAGGAGATGGTCTGTGATTTCATATGAAGCATGCTGGCTTTTTATTACACGACTGGCAATAGCTTCAGCGAGGTTTTTGTCTTTCTTTACCAAAGCAGTCCTAGATTCTTCTGTGTAACATGTGCTTCTGTTTCCACATGGTTTACAGACTCCACACCAACTATAAGCCACAATGATGGTCTCATGAGTTAGGGATGATATCACCATCATTGTTAACTCTTATTCAAAGTGAAATCCAAATCTGTCCTTGTTTCATTCTATATTATGATCGCAAGCCGCAGCCACAGTTCAATAATGGATCGCCCAAAGACTGGAGAGTGTCACTTAGATGCCTCTCCAGGGAACACTGGGCAGCTTGGAGCAAAGTCTTTCTAACAAAGTGTCAAACTGAGATCCCTTGTTCCTCTCAAGTGAGGGCCTAGAAAGCCCCGGGGCTCTAACTGAGGAGAGAGCAGCAGAGTTTTGGCCAACAAAAGCCCTTGATGCAATATAATACAATACAATACAATGTATTTGTCATTTGAACCTCATTGAGGTTCAAACGAAATGTTGTTTCTGCAGTCATACACAGAAGAAAAAGAACCAAGACACAACACAATTGACACAAACACAGCGCATATCCTCCTCGCTGTGATGGAAGGCAGACTTATCTCTCCCTGCACTCCCCATTCCCCTCCCGATGTCAGAGTCAAAGTCCCCGGCGGGCGATGGTGAGTGTCCCGCGGACATTTAAGGCCGCGCCGGGCGATGATGTAAGGCCCCGCTCCAGGCACTCTTCAAACCCGCAACTCGGGCGGTAGAAGTTGCCGTTGCGGAAGCCCCGAAAAGCAGTCTCCCAGCAGGGACCCGCGGGCTCCCGGTGTTACTGTCTACCAGAACTGTGGTAAGCCTCCGAATCTCCGGGGTCGGGTCACAGCAGTGCGCCCTCAGCTCCTCCCGCTCCGAACTCGGCCAGCCCCACGATGGTAAGTAGGTTCGCAGCTCTGCGACTGGAGCCCCAGGTCGTTCCGGTTGGAGGCCGCTCCACGGTGCTAGGCCCCAACGACAACGGAGACCCGACAGAGAAAAGGTCAGGTTCTCCTTACAGGGAAAAGATTTTAAAAGTTTCCCCCACCCCCCGCCCCACACACACATACACAAAAAAAAATAATAATAAAAACTACATTCAAACGAGATAAAAAAATAATAAAAAGACAGACGGACTGCAGAGGTCGCTGCGACGTGAGTCGCGCCGCCCACCGGAAATGGAGACAATGGAGCATAAGGAGACAAACTGTCAGGATGACACAATTCTGTTTGTGCATCCTTACTTTAGAATTTGCTGCACATTCCCTGCACTGTTCCAGCAAGAACAGTGTACAAGCCCAGCAATGGCTGTGAAGTAGATGGGCCTGTCCCACTTAGGCGACTTTTTAGGCGCCACTAGGTCACCACATGTTCACGGGTGGTTGCCAGGGAGTCGCCTTCATGGTCGTGAGGAGTCCCCGCATTCCGGGAACTAGTCGCGTCCTCATTATGGTCACCGTGTATTTTTCAACTTGTTGAAAAATTAGCGCCGACTAGAAAGAAGCCGCCATGGAGAGAATTCTCGAGCCGTAGGTGGGTTGCCAGGAGGGCCTAGTGGGGTTGCCAGGAGGTCGAAGGTTCTCGGAGGTTGTAACTGGTGTTGACCGGTGAATTTCATTGGCTCATTGGGGAAATAAATCTAAGCAGTAGTTTTCATAACCAAGGATAACCGACCGGTAATGTTAAATGTCCGCCGAGCTTCACAGCCGTGTATCTCTGGCTTCTCCAGTGCAGAGAAGGTTCACCAGACTGATTACTGGGATGTCAGGACTGTCTTATGAAGAAAGACTGGATAGACTTGGTTTATACTCTCTAGAATTTAGGAGATTGAGAGGGGATCTTATAGAAACTTACAAAATTCTTAAGGGGTTGGACAGGCTAGATGCAGGAAGATTGCTCCCGATGTTGGGGAAGTCCAGGACAAGGGGTCACAGCTTAAGGATAAGGGGGAAATCCTTTAAAACCGAGATGAGAAGAACTTTTTTCACACAGAGAGTGGTGAATCTCTGGAACTCCCTGCCACAGAGGGTAGTCGAGGCCAGTTCATTGGCTATATTTAAGAGGGAGTTAGATGTGGCCCTTGTGGCTAAGGGGATCATAGGGTATGGAGAGAAGGCAGGTACGGGATACTGAGTTGGATGATCAGCCATGATCATATTGAATGGCGGTGCAGGCTCGAAGGGCCGAATGGCCTACTCCTGCACCTAATTTCTATGTTTCTATGTTTCTTAAAAGTTGTCTCCACTCCTTCTCCGCCCCCTCTCTCCCCCCTCTTTTCAAGGACTAAAAAACACAGCATGTCAAGCAGCATCCGTGGAGAACATGGATAGGTGACGTTTCACAGAGTGCCGGAGTAACTCAGCGGGTCAGGCAGCATCTGTGGAGAACATGGATAGGTGACGTTTCACAGAGTGCTGGAGTAACTCAGCGGGTGCAGCAGCATCTGTGGAGAACATGGATAGGTGACGTTTCGGGTTGGGACCCGTCTGCCCGAACCATGGCTGTGATGTGTTTTGAAATGTCCTCTGGTTGTGAAAGATGCCACATAATGCAGCATATCATGGCACTGCAGTGCACAAGTCCAACTACTGCGAACAGACAGATTTCTGGCCTATTGGTTCAGAAACATGAGTTTGAATCCCAGAATAGAAGCCGGGGAATTTAAATTAGATTATTTAAATGAGCCTGGAGTTTTACATGCAAGCCGGCCCAATTAATGGTAAAACCATCTGGTCCTTGAATGTCCTGCAGGCGAGGAAATCTGTCACCCTTACGTGTGATACTGGCTGCAGTAATGTGGTTCGCTATGAGCTGCCTCCAGGTTCAGGGGCAATTGCAGTGAGATGGGGAATAAATGCAGTCACCCACCAGTGGTCTCCTCCTCAACATCACTGCAAGTTATTCAGTCTTTGGATCTTTCTCCCCCTGAGTGTGGTGGAGACAGAAAACTTGAATACATGTGAAGCAGATTCTTGACATGTGTCAACATAGAATATCAAAGGACAAAGGACATTGATTGTCACATACACCAATCGGTGCAGTGAAATTCCAGTTACCATGCAGCACACAAATAAGATAAACACAACATTATAGAATTTAATATAAAACATAAAAACATCCCCCCCACAGCGGAATCAACGTTTCCCACTGTGCGGGAAGGCACCAAAGTCCAGTCCTCTTCCTCATGTTCACCCGTGGTCGGGACCTATTGAGGCCTCTGTAGTCGCCGCTGTTTCAGGCCCTCTCGCCAGGATGGTGAAACTCCGACGTCGGAACGGAAGAACACTTTCAGCGGCTTGGAGTTTCCGATTCGGCCGCTTCCTACCGGAGACCGCGCGTCACGAAGTCCACAGGCCGAGCTGGGCGAAAGATCCCAGCGCTCCGCGATGTTAGAGTCAGCGCCGCCCGCGGCTGGAACCTCCGCAGACCACAGCTCCACGGTGTTAAAGTCGGCACTCCGGAGCTCCAACACGGCGATCCCGGTCCCTTTGGCCCATCTAGTCCACACCAACCTTTGATCACCCGTTCACACTAGTTCTATTTGATGCCACTTCCGACCCACCCTGGGAAACCTACAGAGCTAATGAACACACCAACCTGCACCAACCTCCGAGGGAAACCGGAGCACCCAGAGGAAAGCCACGTGGTCAGAGGGAGAACGAACAAACTCCACACAGACAGCACCTGAAGTCAGGATCGAACCTGGATCTCTGGTGATGTGAGGCATATGGATGTGAAATATAACACCACTTCTATCAAAAAGCTGTCTCTCATCTCCCGGCCAAGTTATTTCTCAAGCAGTATCACCAAAGCAGATTTCCTGGCTTGTTAGCTTGTGTTACATTGCAACATAGCCCACATTTCTGAAGTGATTTATCTACTGGGACATTAAAGGCAATGTTATAGGCAAATATCATTTAAGAAATCCTGTTCCAGCTTCTTGCTGGATTGTCAATGCCAGCTCTACATAGTTCTCAACTGCAAGAGATACAGCACTGGTTCACCCATTGCTGAGTTGTGGAGTTATCTGACCAGCCCCTCTGTTGTATGCAACAAGACAACACTCCAGCGAGTACTGCTATCGGCCTTACCCTGGCAAACAGCAACCAGGCACAAAATGTTCAACACACTGAACGACAGGAACTGACGGTGACACACAAGGAGGAAATGGCCAGTGAGTGGCAGCAGATGCAGAAAGCTACACTGGTAATATCCTCTATGTGAGGGTCGCTGCATTGCACTGCACTGCTCCATCTTAGTCACTTCGTCTTCAGTCTTGACCTCTTTGCTTTCAGACATAGTTCTCCATTCCACTCAGAGAAAATGTTAAGATGGGATTGTAGAAATAAAGATTTTCAGTTCAGTGAGATTGGTTACACAATAACACAGCTACCTCACATCAACCTGGGTTCAATCCTGACCTCTGGTGCTCTCTGTGTGGAGCTTGCATGTTCCCCCTGTGGAGGCATGTGATTTATTCAGTTCAGGTTCAGGTTTATTGTCATTTGCAAGAGTATGGTTTAACCGATAATGTTTTATTATTAATGTTTAATGTTTCATGTGTCATTCCTAACTGTCACTTTATGTCATGTTGTCATCTGTGGGCGGAGCACCAAGGCAAATTCCTTGTATGTCAATACTTGGCCAATAAACTTATTCATTCATTCATTCATGGTGAGCTACAAGAAATGTGGCCTGTAGTAACATCACAGGCCAATCGACACACAACACGCCAAAAAATACAAATTATCCCCCAATCGCACAAATTCTAATGGACAGACGACTGAAAAAAGCAAGACATCAGTGCAAGAACGTAATTTGTTCCAGCTTTATCATTTAATGCAGATTGAGAATGTGGGAAGAAGTAAAAACATGGGATTAATGTAGGATTAGTATAAATGGGCTTGTTGATGTTCAGGGAAGACTCATTGGGCCAATTCTAGCTCTCGCAAGAATTTAGAAGATTGAGGAGGGATCTTATAGAAACGTATAAAATTCTTAATGGGCTGGACAGGCTAGATGCAGGAAGATTGTTCCCGATGTTGGGGAAGTCCAGAACAAGGGGTCACAGTTTAAGGATAAGGGGGAAATCTTTTAGGACCGAGATGAGGAAAACATTTTTCACACAGAGAGTGGTGAATCTCTGGAATTTTCTGCCACAGAAGGTAGTTGAGGCCAGTTCATTGGCTATATTTAAGAGGGAGTTAGATGTGGCCCTTGTGGCTAAAGGGATCAGGGGGTATGGAGACAAGGCAGGTACAGGATACTGAGTTGGATGATCAGCCATGATCATATTGAATGGCGGTGCAAGCTCGAAGGGCCAACTGGCCTACTCCTGCACCTATTGTCTATGTTTCTATGTTTCTAATAGCATGTTTATGTGCTGTACCTCTCTATGACGCTAGAAGTGCTGAGAGTATTTTGACTAATTAACGTTACCCTTGATGGTTCATTGATCAAACGGACTTCACAACCTGTCTTCCATTCCCTCAGGTATAAAAACCAAGGAGCAATCACGTTGAGTTGTTTAAAATGGCACAACCTTGCTTAACCTTTCCTCTGGTGGGAGAACAAAATGAAGAAGTGTTTCTTACCAGAAAATAGGGAAATTGCTCTGCGTATTATTGCTTAAAATAAATTGCACAAAGAACAGGCCATTTAGTGAAACATGGTCCTGCCTGTATTTATATTTGACTCAAGCTTCACCTTGTTATCCTTGTGTCAATCCATTACCCAAAGCCTCCTTTCCTTCCTTTCCTGTTTTACTTCCCAAACTTGGATTATTTTCTCTGGAGCATCAGAAGTTGATGAGAGGCATAGAGAGGGTAGACAGTCAGAACCTGCTTCCCAGGGCAGACATGTTAAATACTGGAGGGCACGGCCTTAAGGTGAAAGGGGATGTGTGGGGCACAGAGTGTGGTGAGTGCCTAGAACACACTTACATGGGTGGTGATGGAGGCAAATACAGTAATGGCACTTAAGTATTGTATTTATTTACCTTTCTTGTACATCAGTGGAGCTGCACACTAAATCTCGTTGCACTGACGTGCAATGACAATAAAAGATATATTATTATTATTATTATTATTATTATTAAGTGGCATGTTCATAACTTATAGGAGTAGAATTACAATATTCAGCCCATCAAGTCAACTCCACCATTCAATCACGGCTGATCTATCTTTCCCTCTCAACCACATTCTCCTTCCATCTCCCCATAGACCTTGACATCCGTACTAATCAACAATCGATCAATCTCCACCTCACAAATATCCAGTTTAGTTTTGGTTAGGTCTGTACTGACCTGTACTGTTCTGTGATTTATTTAGTCTCTTAGACTTTAGACTCTGGAGATACCACATGGGAACAGGCCCTTCGGCCCTGCAGACCAGTGATCACCCTGTACACTAGCACTGTCCTACACACTAGAGAGAATGTACAATTTTACCAAAGCCAATTAACCTACATGCCTTTTGAGTGGCGGAGGAAACCGGAGCACCCGGAGAAAACCCACACGGTCACAGGGAGAACGTACAAACTGTGTAAGGACCACTCCCTTAGTCAGGATTGAATTCCGGACTCTGGCTCTGTAAAGCAGCAACTCTACCACTGCGCCACCGTTCCGCCCACTTACCAAGAAGTTTGAATCACTTAATGTGGCCATATGCAGGGCATTAGACCCCGTTTACAGAGGGCTTCAGCAGTGAACAGGGAGATAGATCTGCCTGAAGAAAAATAATCTCCTGTGTAAGGAGGACATTGAAACTGAATGTTTGATCAATTTTCCAACACTTTGTCTTTGCTCCTCTCTCTTTACGCTTCTTGGTAGCGATTTTGATGCATAATCTTTAAAGCAAGTGCATTAAGGAATTGCAATTGGCGAATTCAATCTCCATTATATTTCTGCAGTGTCAAAATTGGGGATTTGATTGCCCAACATCCAAGAACTAATATCTGCAATGATTTCACTTGTAGTTGGAAAGGTTAAGTAATGAACAAGGGAGCCGTTTTGCATGAATTCTCAAACATACTGGTGGACCAGTTCCAAGTTGTCTTCTGCTGGAATTGCAACGGTTTGCTTACACCACAGTCAGCTGAAACATCATTTGTCCTGAAATGAATGGTTCCTCTACACCTCTCTCCACAGATGCTGCCTGACGAATGGTTCATCTACACCTCTCTCCACAGATGCTGCCTGACGAATGGTTCCTCTGCACCTTTCTCCACAGATGCTGCCTGACCTGCTGAGTGACCCCGGAAAACATTCCTTTTCTTTTCCAAACCAAAGTTTATTTTTTTCCAACATGTCATTGTCGATTGGACTTAAAATAAAGGATTAGTCAGCTGACTTGCCTAATTATTCACACACCTTCTATCAGAACAAACTAGGTGCCACACTGTGAAAATAAATCACTGTCTGGTATTAATTAAATAACAGGACGTTATTATCATGTTGGGCTGAGGATGAAACCAATTAGGAACCTGCGGATATTTGATTGCTTTGCTACCGAAATACTACAATCTTGGAGTCTTTAAAGTGCTCCTCTTTCTCTCTCTCTCTCTCTCTCTCTCTCTCTCTCTCTCTCTCTCTCTCTCTCTCTCTCTCTCTCTCTCGTCACAAAAAGAGATGTGACTCAGATGAAAACCAGCCTCTTTCATGAAAGACTTCACATCAGCCCATCTGATTGATGCCATTTGCGCCATCTTTGACTATCATGGAACAGAGACTAAGGTATAAGACTGATCTCACCACAGATATCTGTTTAACTATATTTTGAGTATGAAACAAACAACGTTTCAAATATGTACTGCCAAGCTGCTGTTCATCAACACAGAGTGAATGTAAGATAAGGATTTTATTGACACTTGCACCAAGGGAGCGTTGTCATGAACTCCAGCTCATGGTATTTAGTAGAACAAGATCAATTGGTTTGTAGACCCTAAATCACACTTGATGTGTGGCCCATAATTCAACTAGCCAGCAGTTCCAAACCTGAGAAAATATATAAATTAACTGGATAAGAAATATTTCTGCAGTTTGAATACTTAAACTTGTGGAAATAAATTAGATTGTATAGAATGAAAGGACATACTGTACTACATTGAGAAGGTTAATGAAAGGTATTGTGTACGTGTACACAAACAGTTCATCCAGGGAAATAAAGTCACATCCGCAACTGCCACAGTCACCCATGGTGTTCCTCAGGGATCGGTGCTGGGGCCACAGCTTTTTATCATCTATATTCAACCTCTTGGCAATATTCTCCGTCATTTTGGAATCAATTTTCACTGCTACGCCGATGATACACAACTTTACCTCTCCACAAAACCAAACACCTTCCTTCCCACAACGGCCCTCACCACCTGTCTCCAAGCTATCAGCAACTGGATGTCACTCAATCTTCTAAAACTCAATGGAAATAAAACAGAAATCATGCTAATTGGCTCAAAGTCCACACTCTCCAAAACCCACCCGTTCACCATTTCAGTTGATGGCTCACCCATACCCACCTCCTCCCATGTCAAAAGTCTCGGCGTCATTCTGGACAGTACACTTTCCTTTGGCCCCCACATCAGTAATATCACACGCTCTGCATACCTTCATCTCCGCAACATCTCCAGACTCCGCCCCTCCCTCTCCAAAGACAATACAAAAGTCCTCATCCACGCTCTGGTCACATCCCGCATCGATTACTGCAACGCCCTCCTCACTTGCACCTCCAATAAACTTCTTCATCGCCTCCAATGCATTCAGAACTCTGCAGCCCGGATCATCACCCACACCAGATCATCGGACCACATCACACCCATCCTCACTCAGCTCCACTGGCTTCCTGTGCACCACCAGATTAACTACAAGATTTTACTGCTGACCTTCAAAGCCCTACACCACCTTGCTCCCCAATACCTCTCTGACCTGCTGCTACCATACACTCCTTCCCGGTCACTTCGTTCCTCCTCAGCTGCAATTTTAACTGCCCCACATTTAGACTCAGCACCATGGGTGCCAGAGCCTTCAGCTGCTCTGCCCCGCGTCTCTGGAACACTCTCCCACCTCCCATCCGTCACCTGGACACTATCGATCAATTCAAATCACAACTCAAAACACACCTGTTTAGATTAGCATACCCGACATAACTTCCACCATGTTCACCCTGATTTTAATGACTTAAAATGTTTTGTGTATTTTTTGTTTTTTTTGTTTTTTGTTTTTTGTTTTTAATCAACTTGATTTTAATATTGATAAATGTATTGTGATTTTATGTCCTGTAAAGTGTCCTTGGGTGTCCAGAAAGGCGCCGGCAAATAAAATGCATTATTATTATTATTATTACTCAAGCATCAAGCTTTGCAAATCCTTGCTAGATTAAAATATATCTCTAAATGAGGAAGGTAGACAAAAAATGCTGGAGGAACTCAGCAGTTGAGGCAGCATCTATGTAGAGAAGGCATAGGCGATGTTTCGGGTCGAGACCCTTCTTCAGACTGATGAAGGGGTTTGTTTTAGTTCATTGTTTCTGTAGATTGAATTTCTGGTGTCCTAGCTGTGCCAGCATTCATCTGATAGTTGGACGTCCTTGAGATTTTGTGAGCAACTTATTTTTTCTTTGTCCTCCACTTCCCCTTCACTGCTGATCTGGATGAATTATTGAATTACTGGAAGCCAGCCCAGTTGACACTTGAGCTGTGGAATGAGGAAGCTCTGTGATGGGCTCAGGTGTGAGATACTGCTCTGACAAACCTCTCCCCAGATACCCTGGCGCTGCTATGATTGAGCTGCAACACAACCCATTCCATTGTACGAGGCCTGATGCTTCTTGCTGGTACATTTCCCATTGACGTCCATTGGCCTTGAGTAGACTGGGGCTCCTTAGTACCACACTTGTGACATCCTGCCTTGGTGACCACCTCAGGTTTGGAAAACGGCTCTTTATGTCCACGTTTGAGTCAGGGCTATAATGAAGTCTAAATCCACGTGGTCCTGGTCAAACACACAATGAGTATTGGAGAGCAGGTTATTAAGGTCATGACCTCACTAATGACTAAGTGTAGACTGGGTGGTACTAGCTAGCTTGGATTGATCCTACTTTATCCGGGTAGAACACACCTGGGCAATTTTTCACCTTGCCAGACCAACGGCGGGTTGATAGAGAAAGTCCGTTCTGCAGCCGATCTCCATCACCAATGTCCGGCCCCATCACTTCTTGCATCCATTGGCCTCAGCTGATTCATGACCCAGTGTGGAGACCTGTGATGGTGGGAATCTCAGACAAAGGTTCTGCCAGCTCAAGTAATTTGTTCTGAAGATGGTTGCAAATGCTTCATCCATGTCTCTGTTACCCACATGCAGGGCCCAGCCTTCACTGAGGTTAGGGATAGTCATGAAAACTCCTCCCTACACTCGTTGTTTGAATTTCCACCGTCATAGTTGGAGGGGGCGACGTTGTGTATGGCTGCCCTGCCTTTATTTTTCTTCGTATTTTTATTGTTCATAATTACCGCCCCCCCCCCCCCCCCCATTTGTCCAGAAGGCAAGGAAGCAGGAAGTAGGAAAGTGCAGGCCAATGATCAAAACGTGTTACCTGGGGAAATGTTGAAAGCCGTTATTAAAGACATTACAGCAGGGCACTGCTATAACATTGAAGGCAATCAGACGTGGTTTTATGAAATATATTATATCTGACCTATTTTTCAGAGTTTATTGAAGAAGTAACTAGATGAAGGGGAACTGGTGGAGGAACTATATTTAGATTTCCAGAAGGCATTTGATAAAGTGATACATCAACATTAATGTGGAACATAAAATAAGGGAACTAGGTTGTTGATAGAAGATTGGCTGGTTAATAGGAATCAGAGAGAGCACATGAATGGGTCTTAATTTGTCCGATACAAAGTGTTGCAAGGACGGTGCTGGCAACTTATATCAACGCTAAATATGGTAATGACACCAAAGAAAGGTGGGGTTGTAAATTAAAATCAAACATAAACTACAGATATAATGTGCAGAAAGGAGCTGCAGATGCTGGTTTACATCAAAGATAGACACAAAATACTGGAGTAACTCAGCCGGACAGGCAGCATCTCCGGAGAGAAGGAATTGGTGACTTTTCGGGTCGAGATTCTTCGTCAGACTGAGTTTCGTCCCGAAACGTCACTCATTTCTTCTCTCCAGAGATGCTGCCTGACCCACGGAGTAAGTTCCTAAACTGTAGATGCTGGATATCTGAAACAAAAAACAGAAAATGCTGGCAACTCTCAGCGAGTCAGACAAATGTCTGACCACCGGGCACGGTGGCGCAGCGGTAGAGTTGCTGCCTTACAGCGAATGCAGCGTCCGAGACCTGGGTTCGATCCCGACTACGGGTGCTGTCTGTACAGAGTTTCTCTGAGTTCTTCGATTCCCACGCTCCAAAGACATACAGGTTTGTAGGTTAATTGGCTTGGTAAATGTAAAACTTGTCGCTAGTGGGTGTAGTGTGCGGGGATTGCTGGTTGGCCTGGACCCGGTGGGCCGAAGGGCCTGTTTCCCGTTGTATCTCTAAACTAAACTGGAGGGGGGGGGGGGGGGGGGGGGGGTTGGGGGAGACATGGTGAATGTTTAGAATTGGGTTAGAATTGGGTTAGAGAGAAAGCCGGCTAGTTTTACTTTGTAGAGTCATCGAGTCAAAGACCATGGAAACAGACCCTTTGGCCCAACTAATCCATGATGACCAAGATAACCAAATATAATTTGCTTGTGTTTGAATCTTTCCCATTCACATACCTGAGCAAATGTATTCTAAACACTGTTATTGTACCTGCCTCAACCACTATCTCTGGCTGCTCGTTCTATATACATACAACCCTCTGGATGAAAAAGCTGCCCCTTAGATTCCTATGAAATCTTTCTCCTCTCACCTTAAACCTCTATGCCCCCTGGTTTTTGATTTCCCTATCCTCAGTAAAAGACTGTGTATCCATCCAATATATTTCCTTCTTGACTTCATATCTTCTATCTGATCATCCCTCAGCCTCTTCCTGAAAATCCTCTCCCTGTAAATCAATCCCACAACATCCTCATTCCCACACTCTTTCCAGCTTGTTGGCATATTTCCTGTAGATGACCAGAACCTTAACTGTGGCCCTTACGAATGTCTTGCACAAGTGTAACGCAATGTCCCAACTTCTACAATCAATAGGTAGACAAAAATGCTGGAGAAACTCAGCGGGTGCGGCAGCATCTATGGAGGGAAGGAAATAGGCAACGTTTCGGGTCGAAACCCTTCTTCAGACCCATCCAGATCCACAATCAATACCCTTATTGATGAAAACCAAAAACCAGAAGATCCAAAGATCTTTCCTGGTCCCAGCACACTGATGCAATTATAAAGAAGGCACATCAGCACCTCAACTTCCTGAGAACATTACGTTCAGTCGGTATGTCAAGGAGGACTCTCTCGAACTTCTACAGGTGCACAGTAGAGAGCATGCTGACCGGTTGCATCGTGGCTTGGTTCGGCAACTTGAACGTCCAGGAGCGGAAAAACTGCAGAAAGTTGTGACCACTGCCCAGTCCATCATCGGCTCTGACTTCCCCACCATCGAAGGGATCTATCGCAGTCGCTGCCTCAAAAAGGTTTCTAACATCATCAAAGACCCACACCATCCTGGCCACACACTCATATCTCATTGCCATTTGGAAGAAGGTACACAAGCTTGAAATCTGGAACATCCAGGTTCAGGAACAGCTACTTCCCCACAGCCATCAGTCTATTAATCTTGACATCAAACAAACTCTGAACAATAACAGCCTATTGCACTTTATCTGTTTATTTATTGTGTATATATATATGGTCTATGGTATATAGACACAGTGACCTGTTCTGTGTTATGTTTACATATTGTGTTGTGCTGCAGCAAGCAAGAATTTCATTGTCCTATCTGGGACACATGACAATAAAACTCTTGACTTGACCTCCGTCAGTGATGCCATTTTCGGGAACTTGCACTTCTGGATTCCTCTATTCTACACCACTCCCCAGGGCCCTGAATGGGAAAGTAATCAGTGGATGACATAAAGAGTCCGCTACAAAAGAATATCGATGCAGGATTAAATGGGAATATTGGCCATTTTGGCAATACAAATAGACAAACTGTTATTTCTGTACAGTGAGAGGTAGCAGAACCCCAGAGGAACAGGGATCTGGTTATATTGTA